>NW_020955558.1:317907-373602 GCF_003031625.1 Empidonax traillii | reverse complement strand
AACCTCCATTCTGATTTAAACTAGTTTGCAATCATCTTTCTTGTACTAAGTTCTGCTATGTTTTTTTGAGCTAATTGTAAATCGATTTATATGTGTACACAGAGTTTGTGTTTGACTGATTTAAAATCAATTTTAGTAAAACAAATACATAATTTACAATATTACCCGGAGCAAAATAATCCTAGAGGCCGATTTGTAGTGTCGACATTTAAATCTGATCTGTAAGTCAAAGGGTAAAGGCAAGGGTGAGACAAGCTTGTACAGTTATTTTAAACAGTAATTTAAATTGATGATTTTATGTAAAATTAATGTTTCTAGTGAATTACCTCTGAATCACACCCACACTTAAATGGAGTACTTGACTATAAATTGTTTTGGTTTTACTACTCCTTGAAGGATTAGGTAGTTAATATCCTTTAGGTCTCTATATTCCTTCACTAACATTACTAACAGCTCTTTTTCATAGGTTAAGCTATGTAGAAGTTGAGGACTGATTTGCAGCCTCTGGTTTTGTACACACTGCTCAGACAGATCCCTACACTTCATGATGGAAGTGTCCTGAAGAGGACTTGTAAAATAGGACAGAGCATGTGGTAATCCAAAAATAATCTGGTACACTTTTATATGGTTGCACTGCTGGGGAATACAATGATACTAACTTAGTCTCTTTAAAGGCATGCAAATCTTAAAGATCAGAGACAGATTTGTAACAGAAAACAGTATATTTACTTTACTAAAACAGATTTGGAACACATGCAAACTGTACTGGAAAAAAAGCGCTGAATGTATTCATCAAGGAAGATACCCCCTACCTCGTGTCCCAGCTACTTTATGGAGCTGACAACTTGGCTCCCCTCCAACACCCACAAGTCATTAGATGCATGAGTCACTCTACTCTGTTGTAGATGCTGTACCGCAAAAGTTGATTTGAAAAGTTGATGAGCCAGCTCTTGAGTAATTTCTCAGTATAGCCATTATTTTAAGGAAAGCTTGTTATGTATAGTCCACAAGACAATGGAGGTGTATTTTATATATAGCGAGGAAAATACACATGGGTAGTGGTGGTGAGAGAAAACATGAAAAGGTGCAGAGGGAGGAAACATCTCTTGAATCTATACATTATGCAAAAATAGTATACAATAATCCTTGGATTTATAAGGGTTATAATAAACCAGACTAAATACTAGTTTCCATTTTACCCACCACCATAATATATAACTTAAATGGAAATTTAAAAAGTAACCTGTAATGTCACTGGGCATCCCTATTTTTGTATGTGCAAAGTTGATTTATTGGCAGAACAAATGAATACATGGCAGATGAATACATTGCTTTACTCCTTTCCTTGTGAGCATTTGACTACATGTTTAAGAATATATATGTATAAAACTTTATGTTGAAGGGAAGTTTAAATCCCAGTCTGTAAATATTAAAATCACAAGTCTCCCTTTTTTGGTTAACAGGTTCAGTGTTCTGCTAAGAAGTACCTTCCCTGGCAGGGGGTTGTTTGCTTGGATGTGGGAGAGGGAAAATAAAGCAAAAGGAGAATTGAGATGCAAGAAGAATTGATTAAAATGTTTCATTTGCTTAGGTAGGTGGCTTTTAAAACCTTTAAAAGGTTTCAGCTAAGAATATTTTAAATACTTACATTTTTTGCTTAGTTAATAGTCCCAGGTATGTTAGGCCATTTGAGGTATCTGGTGACAGGACCCAAGGGAATGGCCTGAAGTTACACCAGGAGAGTTTTAGTTTGGATATTGTGTGCAGTTTTGGTCACCACAATATAAGAAAGATATTAAGCTGTTAGAGAGTGTCCAAAGGAGGGAAAGAAAGATGGTGAAGGGCTTTGAGGGGAAACCGTTTGAGGAGTGAGTGAGGTTACTTGGTTTGTTCAGCCTGGAGAAGAGGAGACTGAGAGGAGACCTCATTGCAATCTACAACTGCCTTGTGAGGGGAAGCAGAGGGACAGGCACTGATCTCTTCTCTGTTGATCCATGTGGGTTGCTTTCAACTTAACATATTCTGTGATTCTTTGATTTATGTATTAATCACTTCTATTGTGTATCCAACATAATTCTATTGCAAAGAAGAGCCTGTGGCAGAATAATATTCATGTTTCCATTTCTGTGTATAATTTAGGTTAATCAATGCATAATTTAGATTAATTTTCAGATGTATGCATAAACATGTATTATGTCTTTGATACATATTCTGAATTATAGGTTGACTGCTGCTTTCCCTAAACCAAAATGGAGTTCAACAAAGAAAAAGAGCAAACCTATGATAACATAAGTTCTGTCTAAAGGCTAATACTGTGATGAACTGGGGAGCTGATGAGTCAGCTCAACTGAAGCCTGCAACTAATAAGCAAATTAGATTGTTTTCCATATATTGAAGAACAGACAACAAATGTATAAATGCCTTTCCTTCTTCATTCCCATCTAGAAAACTTGGCACATTTTATTTGATATGTAAATCAGATGTCCTAAGAATATATTTCTGAATGTAAGACTAGATTTTTGTCTTAACTGGAAATGCTTTCTCCTCTGTCACCAGTAAATTGAGTTGTATTTTGTTTCAGAGCAGCTGGTGAAGTGACAAATGAATACGAGCAACTCTTCTATTCAAAGTAAATGTTTAGAACAGAATTTCTTCAGGAACTAATTGAACTTGAGGTGCATCTCACCTAAATTTAGCCAAATGTGCAAGTTAAGCCCTCAGTCTGAGATAGTTTTCCTTGTTTCTGCTGTGTGTCATGGAGAGAGGTGGGTGATTCACCATTCTTATTTTGGACATCACACCTAAGGAGAATGAATTGCTTCCTATAGGATAGGAACTTCTCATGGTGCTCCATTCACTATGGAGAGAGTCCAGATGACTGTCTTAAATTAGATATTCCATTTTAAGGTACCTACAGCTGAGTAAAATGAGCCATGTGCCTCAGGAGATGCTTTCAAAGAAACATCATGTATTATGTTACATTATTGGTTAACAGCAACAGCCTCAAATTTGCCCTAAAGATTAAACTTACTAATTGCTGTATTCACACGCATGCAGGAGTAACTTTTGGTGCGTTCTAAGTGTTTCAAAATCTCTGTGGCCACGCTGATCTCATGAGTTATAGTGATTAGACATACCTGGACAGGCTGGACACCAAGGCAGCATTGTGGAGGGAAAGTTCCCTGGACATAAAGCACACTGCTCTTATAGCTGCTCTGTAAGCTGTGCTTTTAGTTGTGGTGGAAACATATCTGCTATCAGCTGGCTGGTTAGGAGGAGAGAGGAAAAGCAGTCTTTTGCATTTTGAGAGGAGCAGAGGTGAAATTCTGGGTGCTTGTGTGTTCTGAAAAATTTCCAAAACTAAGCTAGAGCTTCTGCTCAGTACTCTTAAGCATATGGTAATTTTTACAGGATCACATTCAGAGTTCCCACTTGGTATGATGTGAAAGAGAAAAATTCAGTATTTGATATTACTGCCTCGTTATAATAGCCTGACTTCAATAGCCTTCTGTTCAAAGAATTGGAACAGAATAGGGTGTGAGAAACTACTTTGGACTATATCACTCAGCAATATGCAGAAAATAAATTGAACAGCTCCTCATGCTACATGTCTTCCAATACTAAAATATTTTTTTAAACATTTCTAAAGGGGAAGATAATTAATGGAAGAAGCAGTTCAAGTTTCCCACTCACTTCCTTCAAAAGGATACTGGAAAGATGGGTTAGACACTGGAGCGGTATTTGGCTTGTTACTCTTCAGTGGTAAAGATTAAAGAGTTCATATGTTGCAATCACATACTTCAAGTAACTAAGAATTTTTAACAGTCTAAAGGAAAAGGCACCTATTCTTCTTCTGGGATTTGAACCTGGAATCCATGCTTCAAAAGAGCCTGAATTCTCTGCATCTCTAAATGGTCAGGCATTAAAGGATGTAGCACTTTGATTGACAACTTAAGCAATGAGCTGAGGTGGTTTGGAAAGAAGGAAACAGAAGAAAAAAAGCCAAGAGTATGGTTTTCCATCACTGTATAGATCACCACACCTTCGTCCCACAAGTGGATTGCAGTAAATTATTTGGGAGAGGGAGCACCTTTTGATTGCATTTGTATAATAAGAGGCAGGATATTGTGGTCCGTGATGTTAAATCAATTACAGCAATAGAGCTATATTAGTTGCTGATAATGGCAACTAGACCATAAGAAAGTCAAGAAAACCTGCAAGACCCCAAGAGTTTAAATTAAGTGGTGAGACCATAAGCAGATGCCATTAGGAAAAGGAAATGTTATGATGGACAAGGTAAGATTCTGTCTGTAAATTGCTGACAGCATTTGGTTGACATTCAGTTTTCCTCTACTCTGGCCATGCTTCTCAGTCAATCACTAAAGCAGTAACCAAAACCCTTTCTCAATCTGAAACCTTGTAATTTAGGGTTGATGTTTAAATGAATTTGTCTCTTCAAAACTGTCTTTCCAATTTTGCCAGCAAACACATATATCTTTAGAACTGATGTAGATGTTCCTCTGGTCTCTCCTGCTCTCTGTGCTCTAGTCATTGTCACATGTCTCTAAATATTGAACAGTTTTGTCCTGCCTCCCTCCCCCCCACCTTTTTTTTTAGAGAGATTTAGAAATGTTATTAAACAGCAAATATTTTTTAAATTAAAAATTTTTCTAACTTCATAGGAAAGTGAGAAACAAACCCGGAGGAAGTATAATGAAAGACAAGAAGTTATCACACATTTAAATATTCTGCAGTGTCTAAATATAGGAATACTGATTACACAGCTTCCAGTGCACTTAGAACAATCCCAGCCAACACATGAAACCACTTCAAAAGCTAGGGGGTATGTGCAGAGCTTTTGACTCTTGCAGGATTTTCACAAAATAGATCAAACTGTAACCCATTCTTATGAAATAGCAACACCACAAGTGTTTTTTCTTCCTTATATTTCACCAGAAACTGTGAATGCAAGTGCCAACTGTCTGCATGATACAGAAAGTAATTTGTAAAGGGACATGTGTGGCAAACTATTAGGAAAATACTTGTACTAAATCACCTGTGGTACTATTTCCACTTTTGGGACAACTAGGTAACAACCAAGATTTTTAGTGATATTTCATTCTGCTCTCCACCACAGCAAGCCCTGGCAGACCAGTAATCTTTCAGCTTGTTTATTACATACCAAGGCATGATCTGGGATTTTAAAAACACTTCTGTTTACTGTCTTCTCTGTGGATGCTCAATTCTCCCAACTTCTCCCTTTGCTCCCTAGTGTGTTTAATAAACTGTTTGCATTGCTTTTCTGCCAATTCTAGGGCTTAACTTTACCTGGTGGCTGATAAACATCTCTGTCTATTGGTGGGAAATCAGTACAACAGACCCAGCATGAAATGCATTCAATTCACCTCAGATGGATGCTTCTGAGATTGGTTCCATCCTAACAAATCAGAAACTTAATGTGTATTCATATACTACCTTAATGAAATTAATTTACATATGTTTTAGATAGACAAAATCTGGAAAAATAATATGCAGAAATGTTTTCTTAGATGTTTACATTACCTCTCCTTGTTCATGTAATGTTTGATCATGCAATAAGTTGACGTAGTAATACCTAAATGTTTTTCTTGATGTATCCATTTCAATCCATTTAAGATGCTTGTTTCTGACAGAAATAGCTTCTTCATTTCAGAAAATAAAAATAAGGATTTATACACCCAGTTTATGATGCCCTTCATTAAAAAACCCTCTATCAGAGCCTTTGGATACTACCACATGATAAAAATTGCTATGAGTTTTCACCTAGGTGAGACCTCTTATTGTGTTCTATACAGCAAGGATTTCAGTCAGAAGTGAGCGAAGCACTTCAAACCTCGTAATCTGACAAAACAGAGGAGGCTTTGATTTATCAATGCGTGGAAGAAATTTTGAATCTAACTTTGGGATTCTTATTTAAAGTGCCGTAGATGTAGACCATAAAATGCCTGTGAAGTTATTTCCCTCTACTTATATCAAAAGGATAACAGGCTAGTTGGCTAGTTTTCTTTAGATTAAAAAACCAAACCAAACAAAAAAAACCCAAACCAAAACAACAACAAAAAACTCCACAAACACACACACACACACACACACACACACACACACACCAGAACTGAAAAAAATAGGAGTGCTGTTTCATATTTTTGGTCACTTGATGGCACTAAACTAACACTGTATACATATTAATCACCAATAGCATAAGAATATTTCTGTGCCAGTGTATTTATTTTTTAAGGCTTGGCCTGATCAAAGTGCTTTGTTTTGTTGAGGGCAGATTTAAAACACAAAAAAAGATTAAAAAATAAACTCAAAACCAAGAAGCAATACTGAAATCTGGTCGACTGTGTTCTGCCTGTCTTGTTAAATTTCATGACGTACTACAAATACCATGATGCAATGGAATACATAGCATTTCTGAGCAAAACAAAAGTCAGTTTTCCAATGTAACACACCAAATCAAGGCTTCCAGTGTAAAATCTGAGAGAAGTATATGCAAACTTTGGACATTGGCATTTTCACCAAAATCTGTGGCCACCTACATGAAGTAGAACACGTGGACACCCTGGTCTTTTCCATACCTCAGTATCTATGGGGAAATTGCCAGTATTTCAGGGTTTAATGTTGGGTTTATTGCGTGTAGAGTTGAAGCACAGAGAACTTTGCTTGGATGGTCTCAGTCATGTAATAAGAAGCTCCTGGTGTGATAAAGAGCTGAAGAAGGAATTGCAGCCCACTGTGTCTCCCAGTAAAGGCACTTCCTCACAGACTGTCCAGCAAAATGTCTGTGTTGTATTTATTTGTACTGAGAAATCTGAGAACTGAGAAACTTCAGTTAAATAGAGCTTTTGTGAGGACTTTTCAAGATTAGAGTAGCAAGGGAACATTTTTATTAAATTGTCAGATGTTTTAATTTTTCAAAACATTTTCTTCTGCAAAGGGAGGAAAAGCAGTTTTTCAAAATTTTCACAGATCAGCAACCAAAAATGCTGTTGTTGGAACAAAGGAAGTTTTTTCATCTGATAATGTCTTTTCCCTGGATGTTTTAAACTTCTTTTTAGCAAGAAGTTACTTACATTTCAAAAGTACATTTCCAGAAGTTTTGAAAGATTTTCTAACAAGTTCCAACCTCTTATTTTGGAAACCCAATGCAGAATATTTCAGCAATTGGAAAAGGTAGGGAGGGGATTTTTTTTCTCTTTTGAACATATTACATAAGCCTTTCCCGTAAATAGTTTTTAGTGAATCAGCGAACAAAACAATTTGTGACTCAAAATTCTCAGGCATATCTAGAAAAATGCTGCAGATTGCAACTCCTCTCCCCCTTTCCTCACAGCACTCCTGAAAGAGCCTTTGTGACTGATGGAGCAGCACTTGCACAAAGGGGCTGTCATAGAGCTCAGAATGGGAAATCCCACTATGTCACATACACCTGACCTGGCTTAGATGGAAGGAAATGTGGTCCTTGTCTCTTAAGGCAATTTTTTGGGCTTTCTTAATTTTTACAGTTAGAGCCTTTTTAATCATAGAATCACAGAATTATTGAGATTGGAAAAGACCTATAAGATCATTAAGTCCAACCATTGACACTGTTGACCATCCCTAAGCCATGTCCCCAAGCGTCACATCTTCATGCCTTTTAAATACCTCCTAGAATGGTGACTCCAGCACTTCCCTGAGCAATCTCTTCCTTGAGAACCCTTTCAGGGAAGAAATTTTGACTGATATCCAATCTCTACCTCCCTGGGCACAACTTGAGGCCATTTCTTCTTGTCCTGTTACTTGTTGCCTGGGAGAAGAGACTGACTTCCAACTTCCTACAACCTCCTTTCGAGTTACTGTCTTTTTTTTTGTTGTCTTTTATGGCAGTAGCCAGATGACAGAATCACAGAATCAATTAGGTTGGAAAAGATCTCTGAGATCATCGAGAACACCACCATGTCAACCAGACCATGGCCCCAGATGCCACATCCAGTCTTTCCTTAAATATCTCCAGGGACAGGGACTCCGCCACCTCCCCGGGCAGCCCATTCCAATAGCCAATCACCCTTTTTTATGAAGAAGTTCCTCTTAAGAAGAAATTCATTCTAAATTAAGTTCTAGCTGGACTTTGGCTCTGCAAATTTTCTCTCTGCAGAATCTCATAACATCCTTGTAGTCATCCTGAGTTGCCTGCCCCTTCTTCCAAAGGTCATGAACTCTTCTGTTTTTCCTCAGTTCCAGCAAAGCTCTCTGTCCAGTTAGGCTGTTCTTCTTCCCTGCCATCTTGCCTTTTGGCACATGGGGATAGCCTGATCTTGTGCCTTTAACCTTTCATTCTTGAGGAATGTCCAGCCTTCCTGGACTTCTCTGCCCTTCAGGACTGCCTATCGACCAGTCTCCTATACCGGCCAAAGTCTGCATTTTGGAAGTCCAAGGTGATAGTTTTGCTGGTTGCTTTCTTTATTTTGAGAAGTGAAAACTCTTGGCATTTTGTGATCACTGTGTCCCAGATGGCCTCCAGCCATCACATCACCCAGCAGTCCTTCTCTGTTCACAAACCATAAGTCCAGTGAGTTCCCTAGCTGGCTCCCTCCCCTGCTGTATCAGGAACTTTTCTTCCACACACTCCAGGAACCTTCTGGATTGTATCTTCTCTGTTGTGTTTCCAGCAGACATCTTGTAAGTCAAATTTCCCCATAAGAACAAGGGCTAGCGATTGTGAGACTTGTGCTGGCTGCTTACAGAATATTTCTTCTGCCTTTTTTGTCCTGGTTGGCTGATCTGAAACAAAATCCCAACAGGATATTTGCCTCGTGGGCCTTCCTCTGATTCATACCCGTAAACACTCAATCCTATCAGCACCATCATTACGCTCTAGACCATCAAAACATGTGCCTTGTGTTTCCATTCTTATTACATTTTCATCTGTATGCAGTATGGGAGATTTGGATGGTACTCATCCTGAGGGGAAAAAGACCTCTATGACTTCACTTTCTCATATGCTCATATACTATCTTCAGTGATTCTGAAACTGCTGAGAAATATGTTGAGAAATATGGCACTTCTGGAAATTTTGTGGACTTTACAATGAGTTCATTAAAATGGAAGCTTTTCAGCTTTCTAGCCAGTGAATCCATTGTCAAAATTTTGGTTGCATTTATCATCACGTGTGTCTTTAACTACAAAAAGCTTAAGGAAAGGGGCTGCAAAGCATTGCAGCAATTTCCACAGTATACAAAGCCAATTTCAGCTCTCCTTTCTACTCATGAAAGTTAATGGCTTTCCACAGGAGGTAAATGAGGACAAATTTGGCTTTCTTGGCTTAAAAAATACCTTGTTTTCATGGCTATCTGAACTAAATTTAATCCAACTACAACAAATGAATCTGTTCACAAAGTTGGATAAATGTGAGCTGAGCTAATATAAACCATGTGAAAAATCACCCTGTTCTATGCAGTACCAGTCAAAATGTATTTGAAATTCACATGGAAGTATAGAAATACATATGAAAATCTTCTCAAAAATAATAGATACATGTGTAGTTTTTAGATGCACGTCTATTTTTACATGACAAATAATAGGATTTCAAATTCAAATTTACAAATTTGCTGCCAGAGAAACAAAGAAGAGAAATGAGAAAAAGCCCAAGAAATTGTCCTTTCAATATCAGACACTGTCGTATAAGTTTTCCACTCTTACATTTCTTAGTCTTTTTTGCTTCCTATACATGTGCTGGAATCACATAGCACAAATCCCAATTTTTTTATAGGGCTGGTAAAAAATTATAATAATTTTAATTGCATGTGAAGGTTTGATCATGGTTGTATGTATGTAACTCAGAAATTGCCCTCTCCTCCTGTTGCTGATCATTTTCCAAACCGTCTTTCGTTCATGCAGCATAGGTTGAGTAGTTTTTTTCTTTTATAAATTTCTAAAGGGTTTTAAAAACATTGCAAAAGTAATCAGTCTGTAAAGATTTGAATCAAAAATCTAACATTTTATGAAAGGGCTGTTAGAGAGACTTTAAGGAAGACTTGCACAGGGAAACTTGTTGGATCTGCCTGGTTGAGGGGTTAGTTTGCTTTCCGAATGGCATGGACACTGATTCCTTGCCCCTCTATGTCTTTATGGAACCTCATGATCCCTATTCAAACAGATTTACATTCCATTTCTACCTGAATAAAATGGGATAAAATGCAGAGATGACTCTGACTCAACCAGAAACACTCTTGGAGACTCCTAGGAAGACCTCCCAAGTCCACTCATTCCGCTACTTACCCATTTTAGCCCTGATCAACTACCAGCTATCCAACAAGGCAGACCCATAGCTCTGCTGCATTCAGTTCTGTCTTCTTTCTTATAATTATGTACACTCAGATATGCTAAGAGGTATGCATCTCACTGATCTTTAGCCTAAGTAACTCTTCATTGCAAACGGTTTTAGTTATAGGCTGTCCTATTTAGACAAATAAAGCGTGCAAATAAAAAGATAAAACCTTTGTCTCAGTGGGTAGGTTAATACTGATTCTTGAGGAAAAACCCTAGAAAGCCTCAAATTTGCAGCTCACCCATCCAGCAAACCCGGCCCCAGCAGTGACTCCCACAGCATACATGGACCCTTGCATAATATTTGTTTGCTCGTTAGATGCAAACATTCTATACAATTCAATACAAGGATTTAATTAATCATTAAATTCAAGGGACTGGATGACAACGGGGTCGGCAGGGAAAGAAATCCATGAATGTCAACAGTTAGGGAATGGGCAGATCAGGGAGTTTGGTGTGGCCTCAGGCTTTTCTTGAAGGACTCAGACATTGGGATTGATGGCAAAAATCATGTTGCTGTCACATTCTATTTCTGAACAATCTTGTGTCTCAGTGTAAAAGAGGGAAGGAAATTGTTGTATCATCTTCTGTCTTGCAGAGACCAAAATGACTCTGTCCATATGATTTTGCTCCTTCTCTGTCAACATTTGCACTGTCCAGCCTTAATCAATTTTTATGCCTACAACCTTCCCTTCACAAAATCTACTCATTTTGAGAAATTCACATACTATATTTTTACTTATAATAAAAAGAAAAAAAATTAATTACAGACTACAGACAAATTATTAGTACATGAGTACTGAAAGCTGAATTCAATGCAAAGAGAAAAAAAGTTATGAAGCCAGATACTAAGCTAATGCAGCTTGGCATAGTTCCCTTAACATCAGTGGAGTTCTGCTGATTTATGAAAACTGAGAATATGGCTTGTTAAAATTTAAAAATAAAACCACGAGTACCTACTAAATTTGAACTTTGTACTTTGAAATATAAGGCAGACTTTTTATCTGTGGGCCTGTGCAGTCTTTGCTTGAAATCCACTGGAAATAAGACATATTATTTTTGGCTACTGGAAAGTGCTCATATTGTTCCCTGAAAGAAACAGAAACATGTTGTGAATTCAAAAGAAAAATTAATAGATTTAAAAAAAAATAATTAAAATAAAGCTATGGAGTTCACACAAAGTGCATTCCTTCACCCCAAATTAACAGCTGTGCATGAAGATCTACTCAAGAAGTCAGATTTAATTTAACTGTCTTCCCTTTGCAGATTAGTGTGGTAAAAGGAGCAAGGACTTTCCCTTCATTGCTAACTGTTCATGCTCTTTTTAATCCCTCAATTTTAGTCCTGCATAATGTGTGAAATTTTGGAAAGACTAAGCCTTTAACAAAAGAGTGTAATTAGAGTTGTGTGCATCGATGGCACAATGATAACCATCCTCTCTGCCTTTGCAGCTTCTCTGCCTGCTGAGGGCCCTTGTGCCCTGCAGTCCCACACTCCCCCTGCCTGGGTGGCTGAGGGGTCCCAGAGGAGACCATGGCTGAGAGCAGGCAGGCACAAGGCCACTCTAAAGATTATAGAATCATAGAATCATTTAGGTTGGAAAAGATTCTAAGATCATCCAGTGCAACCACTTAGCCTAACACTGGCAAATCCAGCACTAAACCATGTCCTTGAGAATCCCATCTACAAGTCTTTTAAATAGCTCCAGGGATGGTGACTCAAGTACATCTATACAGGTAAGATGTACTGACTTGCCAGTTCATGGGTCAAAAATTGGGTATGTCTATGAGACCATATACAGCCCTAGAATTCAGAGATGGAAAAAAGTGTGGTTTTCCCATTATCATGGTTTAAACATGACAAAACAGGAGTTTGACTTTCAGTCACCAGTGGAAATCAAAAATAATTAAATCAAAATTAATGGCCTCATTTGGAAAACTGAGGAGAGGTTTTACTTACCTGGATAAGCATTCACCTCAAAATGCTGCATTCTTCAACCACTGGAAGCTGTGGAAGTGTTTAATACACACCTATCCAGCTACGTAACAAGGGTCATGGAGGAAACTCATACTCTGATCAACCACATTGCATGATTACTCACCAGCCTGCTGGCATGATTTTATCCTGTGCCAACTGGTACATTATGGCATACTCTGCCAAAATGACCAGAGTCAGGTTTGGGGGTTGCAGGCATTAAGGCCCATTCCCAAAAGGGCATTATGAAGAAGAATAACACAACCTGCCTACCCCTGCTCTTCTTGGTTCTCCAAAACTGTACTAACAACGTTTTTACCTCAAACATATTAGCATATGAAACCCAAGGTGCACAACCCTAATTTTATTTTCGTGCAGCAAAAGCACTGCTTTGTTAAGCTGCAGTGCACTTCTCTATTAATGTGAACATCGTGAACACACACGCATACAATGATGATCATGTGTTAGAGCCTCATGGATAGGACACTGGCTTGAAGGAGACCTGAAGGACAGGAGATACCCAGTGTAGACAGGATCAGGCCAGGCCACTTCACTTTAGGGCCAGAGAATTGTCTCTGAACAGGTGTTGTTTAGCAGTTCAGCCATAGTCACAGTCACTGCAGTATCAGGGACAAATAATGAATATTAGTGTTGTCAAGTAACATTTCTGTGAACTGAAATGCCATCTCACAGAACGTATCAGGTAAAGGCATAGGAAAGGTTTTTATCTTATACACGGTTTAGGTAAGAATATTAATGTAAGGATATAAAAATAAACCACAGTATCAAAGTATAAATGGGGCATGTGCTTTCCATTACAGTAATTCTTTTAAAAAATTTCCCTTAAAAAAAAAATCCTAAATTTTTAACAAGTGCAACTCATTGATATGCTGTATTATGCCTAGCAAACCAGAACCCAACAATAATAAAGCTCCATGTTTTATTGGACAGAATGAATAATGCAAACTTTTCCATACCTCTTTTCTCACTGGGTTAAAGTAAGAATATGAATAATAAATGAAATGGTAGTTCTAGAAGACCAGTGCTCTTTCTTATGGAAGTTAGAAAGGAAAAAAAAAAAACAGGAAAAGAATCTTCTAAGGCGGAGATAGCTATTTTTGAAAACATTAGGTACCAGCACATTTAAGTCCAGGTAATCATTATTCAGCTATCCTCACACAATTCTTACTGCCTTAAATGTGTATTTAGTGCTGATCTTTGCACTGCAGCACCTATATATTCATGTTCAGTTATTGAGAATAAATATTCTTGAGACAGACTGTTCAAGACTCACTACAGGAAATCCACTTCTAACATAGATGAAAAAAAAATTACAAATCCTGGGCCTGAAGAGACAAAAAACATCCCAGGAATGAGAAATATATATTTAGAATGGCCTGAAGATAAAATGCAAACTTTAAATGAGTTTCTATTGCAATGGACATTCTAGTCTAGAAGGGTCAGATTTTCCTAGAAATTAGGATTCCATCTTTGACTGCGGGACTGGCCTCCATCGTGCAAGTTGGATGAAATGGTGTTGGACATTAACACAGAGGGAAAGTCACATTCTGTCAATGTTACGATAAAGGGAAAGGCTCACTAGGTATGTTAGACAACTGTTTTGGACAATAATTTGGCTAATTGTTGCATGTATATGTGTAAATGTGCTTAGAAAAATTACAAAATTATGTTTGACATTTTATCAAAGATTTTCTGCCACATTGCAAGAACACTTTCTTAGGACTGATGTCTCTTCTCTCTATCTGCAACCCACAAACAGCATGGAACGTAAATGGAAAAGTGCATAGGGAAATTAAACTTCCTAATAGACTTTCTCCTCTTAGGGACAAACAAATAGATGAATCTTTTAAAATATTGGCACCTGAGTCCCCAGTCCAGCATCAAAATTTAAGATCCTTAGTCCTGGCTCCTCCAGTGAGTTTGAGAAGAATTGGTGATACTGTCTAGGTGACTGATCCTTTATTCACTGCGTTTTAAAAAATGCAGACAGGCCTCTCCACTGGAAGATTGCTCACTGTTCTGCAGATAATGTATTTGTAGCAGATTGCATTTGGCCTTTGGTTATTGATTACAAAAAGTTGACAGCAAGTCAATTTACATATATAGTTTTAGCTTAAAAAAGTAAAATCTTTCTTTGTATCAGTAAATGTTAACTTCAAAAATTTCCATTTGCCATATAGTCTTCAGGTGATTTGATGTAATTCAAAACAGGCGTTCAGTAGCCTAATAGCTTTACTGTACCACAGATGTGTCATTCCCTTGAAATATATTTTTAGTTTGCTTCTCTGGCCTTGATTCTGTGAGCATTGGAAGCCCAATTACAGAAGCAAAGCAAATTCCAAATTCAGTCCACAAGGCTACATTATCAAAACCCTCTCCACTGGAAAAATATTCATGTCAGGCTTGAAATACCTTAATCATATTTTTCTTCTTCATTCCCCAACACAGTTTATGAGAATATGATGTAGAAGAGCTAGAAACTACTCAGGAAAAGCTCTTGCCTGTGTTGTCCAAGTCATTTCAGAAAACTGTTATTTGGGCCTGAGCTTAGGCTCATGGGTTCGCAGTTTTAACGTGATTATGCACGTGAGCACCCATATTTGAGTGCACATACTGCAGATATTAAGTCAGTGGTTCCAAACATATCTCAGTTTGTTTTGTTGCTGTGTCTGAAGCAGTAATGATAGCTCTGTGAGAGGCTTTAGGGAAAAGGTTGGTTTTTTTCTTTGCTGCTTCGATCTCTTACAATAACAGAAGTATAAGTGTGAAACATTTGAGCTCAGATGGGAAAATTTTAAAACCCAATGACTATGTATTCATAGGTTGATGAAATTTAGATACCAGTGTGTTGTGGTCTGGCTCGGCCACTGCCTCTCCAGGCAGTCTTTGCCTGCATTCTCCACAAAAAATGTCATGGGTTTTCTCTAGGCCAATTTCCTCTCACCCCCCACACACAATTGCTATAAGCTGAGAGAAGGTTTATGCAGACAAAAGAGATCTGATTTGGGGAGAATATTATTAGAATTTATTGCTAGCAAGATAAAAACTAAAGAACTATATATACAACAATTCTAATTAGGTAAAAGTACTGTGTATTTATAAAAATACCCCTCCCCGCCTTGTATCAGTTCAGGAGGAGAAACAATCTCTGTTCCATTTCTGGAGCTCCAGATCTTTTAGATAATTTTGCAGCACTCAAAAGTTCTTCTTCTATTATCTCTAAGATGACAACTCCTATTCATTGCAGCTGGAACTGTTTCTCTTTCTCTCTCTATCTTGGCCTCAGGGCTGGGCCTACTCCCCTCCTGGACAAAGACCGGAGCCTGGGGAGTTACCCAGGTCCTGTAGGGTCTTCCATGGACTGCAAAGGGACACTTGTTTACCAGGGATCTTCACCACAGAGTCACAGGGGATAATGGTTTTTGAGTCCACCCCTATTTCCAGTGGGGTCCCTTCCCATAGGAGTACAGTCTTTGATACACCTCTCCGACATGGGTCCATCTCTCGGACAACAGTTCTTCCATTCTCTGCTGTCCCTCAGGGTCACAAATTCAGCTGCACCAGCACGGAGCCCTCACCAAGATCCCAGTCCTACCCGAGCCGTCTCACTCCAGTGTAGGTCTCTCTCCATTAGCCACAGGTCTCCAGCAGCACTCTGTTTCATTCTAGGCTTTCTCATGGAGTCACATTTTCTCTTTCGCACTTTGCTTTCGGCATGGGCTCCTTCTTGAGCTGCAGAGGGTCATCTCCACTCCCCAGTGGTTTTCCACAGGTAGCAGGGATTTTAGTTTTCAGCCTCTTCCCTGCTGAAGGGAGAGAGAGAGAGAGGAGGGGGAAAGGCAGCCCCCCTGACACAGTGAAATATGTGTCTGGAACCTTGGATGAGAAAGTCCAGTTTACTTTACAGAGCCATTTGCTTGGGCTGCTGTCTAGCAGCTGATGCCTAATCTTTTCCTCACCAGCCTACCTCGTGTAGATCTGACAAATTAAATAGGGAAGGTAGTAATTGTACAGCAAGAACTTCTTCTCAAAGTGTGACCAGTGTGAGCTGAGCAGTCTGTAGTTGACAGATACAAATGTTTTTTTCTGTTTTACCCTTATGGATCAAAGGGTAGTATAACAGACATCATAGCTGACCATCTTCTATTAAATCATGTCTTTTCATTGAGTTCCTTAACTTACTCAGCCTTATATCCATTTACATCTAGTATATAATTCCAGTGATTTTGTTTCAAATGACTGGATTTTAAATGAGATTACTTCAAATGCCTGGAATGATGATAGAGTCACTGGTTCTTCAAACAATTTTCAGAGTCCCTCTCAAAACACTTCCAGAATCACTGTTAGCGAAGTGGGACTTCACACACACCAATTCACCAGGGGCAGTAGTATACATGGAAGCAACTACAATGAAATGAAACACTGTTTCTAACCTTCTATTAATGAGATCACAGTTCCTAGTTCAAAGCAGGTGAAACAATAAATACATAGTTGGAGCAGAGAAAGTTAAATAGCATACAGAACTTCTTATTACCTAAAAAATAAAAAATTGTATTGCAGACATGTTGCTTCTTGCCAAGCTCTTGTTGGTGTTCCAAGAAAATTAATAACTGACCTACTACAAAACTCTATTCTTTTATTACTTTCTTGAAGCTTTCATCAAAAATAGATATCTTGAGTGTGTTGGATATTTCTGGTTCTTTTGAGGATTTACTGTAATGTTAATCTCCACAGTGCGGTTGTGTTAACACCTTCCTGCTGCTAAACCAAATTTTACCTTCAGACACAGGGGGACTGAATTTTTAGACAGGGATAATCCAGGACTCAGCAGCAGTGGATTTTGGAAAAGTGAGTGAAATATAACCCAAGCTGGGCTGACTCGGTTGGCAGGCTGAAGCTGAGACAGCTTAACAAGAAATGAGTCTTTAAAGATCCTGACTGTTGATACTTCAGTAGTATGTTACTTTTCTGAAACTTCCAAGGGACTTTATGAGGACTAGAAAGCACTATTTCATGGCTGCAAAATAATAGATTTTTTTCTTTTGGAGCAAGGGAAGTCCATCTCAATCAATTCTGGCCCATCAGGTGCTTTGACACTAATAATTATTGGACCTAACAAAACGTCTGCAGATTCCCTTTTCTTCAAGAGTACATAGAAATTAGAGTTGAATTTTTGCTCATGTATTATCAAGTTACAGACACTACAGTGCTATGAAATGTATAATAGTGATAGATTGATATGCAGGCAGATAAACATAGGAATGTTCTCAAAAGTTGATACCATCAGCATATGTATGACATCAATTAGATGCAGGTGAATGTCTCCTCAGGTTGCAGTCTGGGTAAGGAATTGCTTGGATGAGGCACGACTAACAGAGTTGCAGGATGTTCACTGAATAAGAGCAATTCCTGAAGGACACAAGGGAGGTGAAATCTGAGCTATGGATTTCTGTAGCCATTGCAAATGAAGTGGGAAATCTGTCCAGCTACTAGTACCACCTTAGCTCTAGTTACAGGAATAAACTACTATGGTGGTCCATTGTTGTGGGAATGTAATTTTTCCATTCAGCTCTTAGAACAGTTCATTATGCCCATACATTGAGATATACATACATATATATATATGTATATATATGTATGCATATGCAATATATAGCAATGTCTTCTGTGTCAGCCTCTGCTTGGAAAAAAGTCTGAGCAGAAACCTTTTCTTTTACATACCTTGCTTGTGCAAAAAGAGTTCTTGCATTTATTTATTCTTTGAAATAACAGTTTGTCCTTTGACCTGAAAAGCTCTTTGGCTATGCTTACATTAGCAAATATTCAGATGAATAGGAGAGGATGTGCAGACATTTTTATTATGTACATTTCAGAAGGTGTTATTTTGGGCTTATTCTATTCTGGTCATATGGGCTGAATGCCTGTCAGTGATTGGAGTGCACTAGGTGTGCTGCTGGAGTTGTTTTTTAGGTTATTTTTCAATAAAAGTATCCTCAGTTCTCAATGTCTAACCATTATCCTTTAAACATTTGACAGTCAGGTCTCAAGGAGCTTTATAAATCTTTGCAGTTTCAGAGCGGTTGAAATAAATGCTGTTATTGCATTACAGCCAGGGAAAGTAACATACTGAAGTATTGCATAACTTGCCAACACAGAAAGTCTTTGTTTGAACCAGGCATATCTGCCATGTCTCTTGACTTCCAGCTAATTTTTAAACTTCTCTTCAGTAGTTAAGTACATCTTCTTTCAGAACAGCAAACCGCTATAGATTCGTACTTCAACCTTTGCAAAACTGTGCCTGGGCTGTATGAGGTTTGAGTTTTGTGATGATGTGATGTGAAAGCAAATGCCAAACACAGCCAAAATAGAATAGTATTTCAGTAAAACCACATTCCTTCTGTGATACTCTGAATATCTATACAATGAGCAGGGTTATATATATCAGGCATGCAAGTTGTAAGCAAAGATATTCAGCAGCAAAATGTTGTAACTGTCTTATTTAAAATGAATGTAACGCATTCATACAGTAACACAGATTTTCAACTTCATAAACAGCTGTGGCATACCTCTGATTTGCACTTTTTTATTAAGGAAAAAAAAGCTTTTTAGATCTTGTTGATATTAAAAATATTCATGCAGCAACTTTTTGTCTTCTGCCAAACACCTGCCCTCTATTAGATCAGTGACATTTCCTTTGAGAAGCATCTGACTTCTGAGACTACAGTGTCCATCAATGAAATTCCTGGATGTGAAAAAGCAACAGGAAGCTGATGTAGCGGATAAGGTTACTGACATATCTCCAAATAGGATTTCCTCTGTGGCAATTCTGAATAGTCAATTTTGAACACTTATAAAGAGTTTCGCACATAGACAGTGAAACTTTATTATCTACAACTGGTGAGGAGATAGGGTATTCTAGAGTAAAGTAGATGGCTACCCCATTCAATCTATTATTCTGCTTACAGATGTGTTCATTGTCTGATTGTAAAAGTTTTAAAAAAAGTCTGCACAACAAAAACAAAATACACCTGGCTAGTTGTGAAATGTTGATTTTCTAAAAAATATTCCTTCCTGACTTATATAAGTAATCTGTTTATAGCAAGAAGCATGAGGTTTCATTATAGTTAATTATCTTAACATAATTATAAATGCTAATGGTCACATAATTATCTAGATCTTTTTAAAATCCAATCACTCAATTCACTATTTCACTCAAAAAGTCTCTTGGGGCTGTAAATCCCACACTTTGCACGAAATAATACTTCCTTGAGTTTGTTCTTCATTTAACTGCCATTAATTACATCAGACAACATCTCATATTTTGGAATAGAGAAAAACTGGGTGCTTGTCATAGTTTTATATTAATATCACTACATTTCAGTCCTCTTTTAGATAAAACCCTTGAAGAATACATAAAACCCTAATGAATAAGTTAATGATAATTACAGAAAATAGCAAGCTTTATGAGCACTGTTACAACCACTACCTTAAATCATCATACAACGATTCCAATTCAAAAATATGTCAGGTCTGCAATCAATCTAAAGTCAAAGTGTGTAGGTGATTACTGAAGTGATGAGTCAACACTTTAGGACTGTATGATAAGGCCGTTCTGCAAAGGGCACTACAGAGAAGTTCTGCAAAGTCTGAGACTGTCAGACAGGTCTTACAGACCTTAAGACCGCAGACCATCGTAATCACAGGTGGGTAGGTAGGACTTTTTTACTCCTTAATTTTAGTGTCTCACTTCTGGGCAGCCCTACTCTTGCACTATTGATAACAGATAACAAGGTGTTGCCATTGCCAGCCCTTCCTTCCCCGAATGGCTCACCACTGCTGTCACAACCTAATTCCACTTCATCCCCACCGGTCATTAATGGCAAATGCCACCCCTGCTCTCCATTCTTAATAACTACCCCCTCTGTCACCTCCACTTTCCCGCATTCGGATCTGTCAGCAAAGACTCTTTGTCTCCTCATCTTTCAGCATACTCCATTCTTATCTCTTTCAAAGTGTGATCTGGATCTCCTTGCCAAAATGTGACCCTCAGCATCTTTTGGAGTGTTTGTACTCTTATTCCAGCACTCACTGAATGAAGCCAACCGTGCTCACATGTGCTGCAGGGCTTTGCTGGTTAGGCAGAGACCTAAGCCCATATTTCAAGCTTCACAGGTCCTACAGTGCTTTTCATTTACTTGTCTCACACTGTCATCTAACCCTACACCACTGACATTAATGAGAGCATCCATTTATGCAAATTCAAGGTGTACACTGCAAACCTTATCCTAAGTGTCAGTAAAAATGATGTGATAATTAATAAAACAATAGCCTATAGGTCCTGCAACTACATTAATGATAATAGTGACAAAATTAAATAACAGTAGTGCAGCTGTCTCATTTGAGACCATGGGTGCACTGATCTGGCACAGAATTGGGAAAAAGACCGCTGTGAGTGTGTGGCTCAGACACATCAATGATCCGTAGTATGATGCAAACTATCAGCAGTACTGCAAATGTAAAGGGAAGTGTGGGTAGTACTCTGCAGAGTTTAGGCATAGAGAAAATGGGATCTCCTGTGTTGCCTGTTTTGATTGTAGGCTAACATGGCAGTGTTGCGCAATTTTGCTGCTTGCTATTTTGTCTGAACAGAGAAAATACTAACAATGTTTTTATTGTCCAGACTAGTTATGGAAAAAAAGGGGTCAAGGATCTTTATCTGCATAGAAAAGCTTATCTCAGAGGATAAATCAACATGTATAAAGTCTCAATACTCATGCTAATAGCTGTGATTTTATGTTAAATTTCAAGAGGATCTCCAGTTTTTAATCTTGTGTTTTCTCCCTCATTGTCTGCCCTTCTCATGTTTAATAATTGGAGTCACAGTTATATTTAACAAAAAATGTAATGCACCACAATCTTTCTCCTTCTCTGACTATTTTCTAGACCTTCACCCATTCAGGCTACTGTTCTGTCTCATCCCTAAGGGTGGCTCGCTGGAGCCCAAGACTGATAGAAAACCCCTACAACTTGAGTAAGAGACCGGGTTTTTTCTGTTCAGGAAAGAATAGATGATGCTCCACAGAATAACAAGATTGGATGAGTTAGGAAAACACCTCTGGAGACTGTCCAGTCCAAACCCCCATGCTCAAGCAGGGCTGACTAGAACAGTTTGCCCAAGACCAGGCCCGGATGGGTTTTAAATATCTTCTCACTGCTCTATTCTCCTATCTTATAAAAAGAGATTCCATTTATATGTCCATATGGGGACTTATGAGGGATCAGGATGAAAAATAGTAACTTTAATTCAACAGATGAAATATTTTATAATAGATTTTATTTCTGATTGTTTACTGCTGTTTGTAATATGATACAGTGTTTGCACATGGTTGTGGAGTCCATGGTGCCAGATGTAGATCCCAAAGCACCTATTTGAAGAAGAACCTGCGTGGGTTTTTTGTTTTGTTGTAACAGAAGAATAAGGATTAAGTACCAGGATTAAGTCTGTATGTGTGTATATATATATATGGGTGTGTGTGTGTATGTGTATATGTATACACATCCTTATACATAAATATATAGCCATACTTATGTGTATGCACATATATATGCATATATATATATATATAAACGTTTCTTATTTCTGCACATGTAAAAAGTATTGGCAAAACCAATTGTACTGCTTTCTCCCCTTCATCACCAAAACCAAAATTGTTTCCCTGTACACAAAAGTACAGGAAAAACCACAAACATCTGCCCAGCTGCAAATGTTGAACCAAATAAACATTAAAATGGTTTCATTTCTGTGCTTTGAGTAGCATAAAGGAAAAAAATAACTTATCTTCTTTTGATGTCAGGCAGATTGCAGAAGAGTTATGTAAGCTAAAAAGAAATTATTTGCTTATGTATATCATTCCTCTGTGAACACCGCAAGCTAAATTATTAAAATTGGACTAAGCAAAGTCAAATGAACAACACCAGAAGAGCTAGAAAACATGTCACTGATGAACAATGTCATTATTGTCACGCTCATGAATGCTTCAGTTTACGTTTCTGTATTCTGTGGCTTGATCACCACAAACGGTGATAACCATAATTCCTTCTCTACAGTGAGCAAATCTTCAACACTAATGGTCTCATCATGTAATGACTAGGTGACCTCTTTCCAGAGGCAATATTGGTACTGAATTGGGAGTTCTTTTTGAAAGTTTTACTGAAGATAACTTTCAGTTCTGAAAAGGCATTCGTCTTCATTCAGAACTTCCATCCCTGAAACTAATTATGATCAAGAAATATCCAGTCAGAGGGAAAATACTACTTTCAAATTTATATTCTTTTAAATATACTCACCTCTTGCATAGCTGCACTGGTTCAGTTTCGTTCATTATGTTGAACATAAGATACTTCTATTTGCCTTTTTGACTCCTTACAATTTCTTTTGATTTTAAGGCCATCAAGGAAGATCCAAATAACTTGTTATATTGTGCATTGCCTATTTGTTGTACTGCACAACTGTGCATAACAGTTTGAGGAAGCCAGACTTACAGAACTAAGTAATTTCCAAAAATTTGTACAAAAAAGTTGTAGTAAATAATTGCTATGAACTATTAATATTAAATGATTATGAACATTGTATGCAACAGCCTAGAACGCCTATTTTCCAACTGAAAAAGAAAAGCCTGACTCAGTCAAACTTGTTTAAAGAAAGGATTAAAATTGTCCCTCTATGTATTGAGAGAAAGGAGAAATTGCTAGTAATAAATATTAATAATAAATGTGGATTTTTGAAACAATAGTATATTAAAGAATAACAGTATTCCTTCTGAAATGCAAAAATGTTAAATTAGGACAGGACAATAATACTGTAAAAAAGGGAAACATTTCTATTTATATGTATGTACAAGATATAGTGTAGAAGATGTCAATGCCAAATATGTACTCTCCAGTTGTAACTGAAGAATATGTTAGAGAACAGCTGTGAAAGAAGGTAGTTTTAAACCAGCAATCTGGTCATCCTGTACCCATGAGTTTTAACAAAGCTGGCAAAGCAACTCAATGAACATTAATGCTGAAGTTTAGCCAGTGTTGAAGCACTAAAAAAACTCCATTAGATGTTTTTAAAACTTACCACTGTGTTTTAATAGGTTAGAGGTAACAGCCTAGGCAATTACAGGCCTATCAGCCCCTTCCCATGCAAATAATAAACAGCTGATATAGAAAAAGCAAACCTAAGTGCTAATAGGGTTCTTTGCTATGGTTCCTTTAAAGTGCTAATATAGTACTAATCTATTTAACGTGATTTCCCATGCACAAATGGAAAACAGATCCTGTCTGACCAACCTGATAGTTTTTTTTCAGGGAAACCAGGCGATAAGCATAATGGTGCTTGACTTTTAGAAGTTTTTGACAAAGTTCAGCACAGCATTCAGGGTGAAAGCTGGAATGATAAAAAGTAGCATGGCACGTATAACTGACAGAAAACTTACTGGCAGTCCTTGCAAATGTGGGGAACGTGTTGGGCAGCATTATTTCTTCCCAATGGGAACAGATCTGGAAACATTTCATGTCTCTTATAATTGATGATAGGTTTTGCAGACGCCACGGAGACTGTGGGAAAAGGTGAGTGATGAAGAGGAAGAGGTGAGCTGCTCAGTGTAAGCAAATTTTCTTTTTCAGACAGTCACATATAATGTCTTTCATGTTAGCCTTTGTGCAAAGGGAGTCACCAAGTCCTGAAGAAATAATTCCGCTTAATACAAGCACTTACTGTGTGGCAACGGGCTGCAGTACTGATGTGATCCTTGGACTGTAAACAGAGTGATCTTAAGAGCTGAAAAAATATATTCCTTCTTCATTTGGCATGAATTTGACTGTTACTGCAATCCTGTGCTAATGTTTTCTCTGCAGCTTGAGGGAAATGATTGCAATTTGGAGAGGTTTCAGGGAACAGCCATGACAGATACAAAAGGACAAGTATCCTTTGATACTTCAGAGAGAGAAAGGGAATGCAAGAGCTCTGTTTAGCTCAACATGGAGCAGTTAGGAGGATGCATTTGGTCACAGTCTACGAATAACTGCAAGGGGAATACAGATTAGAGTAGGGGATTCTTTAATATGGATGTAGATGAGTAAAGATTTCCAGTGCTGAGAAACTGTGTTAGTTAAAGACTTTGTTAGCCAAAGTCCATGATGAAGTAATTTAGAAATATCTAACTTAAGATCAGATGTCTTTAAAGTGTTTTTCATTACAGGCAGGAACCAGCAGAATGAAGTCCAAAGGTCAACATCTAAATGCTGATCTCTGAGTCAAATCCTACCCCCAACATTCTTCCAATATGGTATATTTATTTCACTGTTTGGCAGGAGAGGAAAGCCCACCTTCTCCTGCACACAGACAGCCTATCAGAGCCAGGAGCTGTTATATTTGCATGGAATAAGCAATCAGTACTGGAGTCATCTCCTATGCCATCTGCTCATGGCTCAGCACTCAGGACTGCACCTGCACTGGAGTGTAAATCAAATAGTCTTGTACCACACAGGCAGGAAAGCAGGTTAAGTGATCATAATGGTGTCTTCTCTCTGCATAATCTTTCAGCCTAGTTGAACAAGACTGTGTGAGTTTGTTTAATGTAACTCCTTAGCAGGACTGTGGATAGCACACTAAGGTTTATTTGTTAGTAGCATCAGATGCAGCCTTATTTAGACAGTCTAACAGCAAAATAACCTCACACACAACCACTTACTTCATATTTATCAGAGTGCACTCTGAGTGCACCAATGGGTTTTAGATGCCCTTACTAGACTTAGTGACTCGACAACATTTTTCCTGATAACTTTTTCCTAACCTAACCATAGCTTGGGAGATGATTTAAAGTCAGTGAACAAACCCTTTCTGGGGTGAAACCCTGCCTTTAAATCTTCTTCACTTTTATCTTTATACTTCGGTTATATTTTTCTTCCTTTACTAGTCACAAAAAGTGTTTTATGAGAATTTATTTTCCTCTCTCAGTGTCTGGATCTGCTTATCACCACATGTAATCTTTGTACAGCATAATGGTGTTTTGGGCAGTTAGATTAAGGACTTGGTGCTAGTTATCTAACCCCATCAAATATGAATTTCAGGGAAACAGCTGTTGGAATAAAAGGAGATTCTTTTGTGATTTCTGTTCTCTGAATATTGTGTTCATAGTATTATGAAAGCCTAAATTCTCTTCAGCTATTTGTCTGCACTGTTGTAAAGCCCAGCTGTTGAAAAGACACTAGACAACAACATAGTGTTGCTTCTCTAAATCACTTAGATACAGGCACAAAGGAAGGCAAACACACAATACTTTAGCAAATGCTTTAATCTCAGAAGGGTGGGAAGAGATCTCTTGAAAAGTTCTGCTCTTTGGCCAAAACTGTAAAAAGCATTCCTCCTGGAAATTGAAAGGAAAATTACACTGATTTTTGCACAGTTTGGGAAGGGAAGATTAGATGTAGGTAGAAAATTGGGTTAGACTGCAGTTCAGTCTAATTTCCAAGTTCAACACAAGAAGCAGATACTATGATAATGCCATCTAATCCCAAAGGCACCTGCATGCTTTACATAAATATTTCTTCAGAGTCAGAGCTTCCCTTCAACAGCACTGTCTCCAGTTAGTCCTGTGGTTGGGACATTGTGCTTTGGAGTGTAACAATGGGTTGGTGTCCTCTTCAGAAACAGCAGAAAATGAAGTCAGGTTTTCCACCTTTTGGAAGGAAGGTTGCTGCTGCTGCTGTCACCTGAGAAGAGGAATTGGTCCCCACTGAGTGCTTTTAGAAAGTGGTTTGGAGAAAACCCAGGGGAGTCAGGGAGTATCTGCTGGCAGGACAGAATCACATTTCACGGGGATGGAGGTGGGCAGGACTTGAAGCCTACCTCTATCCTCAACTTCTCCTAGTAACTACCTGAACTCTCTCAGATTACTAATTGCTGTGGAAGCTGTTCTGAGACACCTAGCTTGCCCTTTGATCGCACTGAATGTTTACATGCCCAACTCCACATGAAGGCTTTCATTTCAGAAATCCAGACACATAAAAAGCAGGAACCTACTTTGGCAAACTGCTGAGCTTTGTAGCCTCAGCCATCCTCTACAGCTCATTAAAAGCACCGTAGCAGAAACTGTGCTTGCTTGATGTATCAGCATGTGGTATTTGTACTGTTCAGGTGAAAAAAGTAAAGACTATAATATGGACAACATTTGTTAATATTCTGCAAGGGAATACCATGCTGACCGCAGTGCAGAAATAAATAGCCATGACATTACCTCAAATATACAGAAATCCTTGGATCATAATCCTTAGATCCTTGCAGAAGAGAAACCAGCAAACCTACTTCATTACACAGAAAAAAAAAAATTCAGGCCTGCCCTTTCCCCACTGTGTTTTGCTGGGCAGATCCTTTGCTCCAGTTTTGCTCTTTGTTCCAGTAGTTTTCTGAAGCTCCCTAATTCCCTCAATCTCCATACAGTCTTTATTTTTATGGACAAAACATAGGTGTCCATGAGACATCTCACCTCCTAATCATGTTGCTTCTTTCTCATGTTGCTATCAGATTGCCACATCATAGTACACATAACTAATAAAATCTGGTTTGCATGATTTTTTTTTTTCTACACGGTGAGAAAGTTGTCACTCTGGAGATACATGTATGTCCTTCAAGAAAGCCAAGGATTAGAGAATGACCGGCTTTGTCAACTCGCACTTAGTAGACTGCCATCTACATCCTGGGATCAGGTTTTATGTTCTGTGATGTCTAATGCTTCAAAAATACACAAATTTTTACATTAGTTCTTTTCTCTTGCTGCAACACCAAACCATGCACTGTTTGACAGACCCTTGAGCACAGACATAGTGCAGCACTGTCTCTCGGTAACAAAGCCATTAGTGCATGTGGCGATGTTCCCACTGCACAGCCAGGGAGTTAATTTTTCATTGAAAACTACAAATCTCTTTATTTGGATCAGGCTTGGATTAATTTGTCAAACTAGACTCACAGGGCTGGCTATTATCCTTTCCAGGGGATGGTGATTAGATCTGTACATAGGTTGGGGGTCTAATCACTGTCTTATACAGTAATCATAAATATTATAACCTTCTTTATGTTTTTCTAGCTGTGCAATCTGTCAACCAGTTTATCTTCTTCACTAATTAGGCTGGGGGCTTTGGGGGAATTATACTGTAACTCCTAAATCTCCTTTCTGATTAGCTCCATGTTTACCCTTATGATTTCATTTGATAGTTTTTACTGCTATTTTAATACAGAAGAATATAATTATTAATACATGGGGGGGAGAGGGGGAAGTATTGGTACCTTGACTGTATAACAGTAGTGCCAACAGCTGCTCCAAACGTCAGTAGGAGAACTGCTTCCCTGTGCTTCCAGTTAGTGTTTAAAAGTAGCTGCTAGGGAAACTGGTTTTTCACTTGCATTACATCGTGGAAAAGCATAAAGAAACAGATTTGTGTAGCACATCTGTGGATTTTTTCCTCAAAGTATTAGCAGTGGGGAGTGAAAGGCTTCTTTGTTCTGCCAGGAGATAGGTTTTCAAGTGGAGTGAAGGCACTGCCCGCCAGACAGCACAGTCCCTGGCATAAATTATGTACATCATTTAGGTGACCATCAGTTGGTGACCACTGGACTCTGCTCTTTGATAGGAAGTACAGGAAAAGTTTCCCAAGCACAACTTTTGCCCTCTTTCTTTGAGAACCGAGAACTGTAAGCAAGGGACTCTTCATTACTCACTCTTCAAGAAAAAGTGGAAGGTAGAAAAAGCACTCTGAAACATATTTTCTAAGTTTTAATTCTGAGGTTATGACTGAAAATGTCAGACTACACATAAAAAACTTGGAAGAAAGTATTTTCTATTTTGCAAGAGCGGTGTTTGGATGAGGTAAAGAAAGGGTGGGCACCATAAAAATGCCCCTTAACTTAGGAAGTTCAAGCCCAGAGTCAGTGACTTTCTCAAATCAAATAACTCAACTTTTTTAAAAAAAAATTATTTCAAAAAATCCAAGCAAACCATGAAATGAAATGAAAATCCACATAGGAAAAAACTAAAAATTCAAAAGAACTGAAAATGAAATTTCCTACAGAAATTTTCTACATTGCTTTGGCTGCAGGGGACATTTACAAACTCTTCTGTCTTCTCTTTTTCTCAATGAGTATCTTGATATGCTGTATTTCTTTTGTATGGTTAACAGCTTTAGGAAAACATACTTCAGTTATGTTGCATCCAGCTAAGAGCTGCTACTGAAAGCTTCATTTTTATATTTCCTGATTATTTTACTTTTTAAATTTGAACAGCTTAAACATAGCCTAATATTACTACAGCTGCTTGGATTTAATACAGATCTGAAATGACACAGAATCAGATGAGTTGTGTCAAAGCCGTGTTTGTGATGCTGGTCAAGGAAGGAAAGGAAATGTGAAGAAGTGGAGGAGCATGAGATCACAGAATTCTGATTTGGGGAGCTTACTTTAAATGAGGGCTCAAAAGTACCACTGGAGTCAGGGCCGTTAGGTGAATGAAGGGTTTGCTTTATCCTAAAGTATACTAAACTCTGATAGTTCCAACAGCAAGAAATTTTGGTTGGCAGGAGCAAGGGTCTGGGAGGGGAAGGGCACAGCTGCAGTCATGGGGCTCTATGATAGTGAGCGTGTCAGCATATGTGTGACACTCAGCCCTGTTTTACTCAGAGGACAGAGAAGAGAGAAAAATAAAGGCAATATCTCAACAGAATGTGTCGAATAAAGTGAATACTCAGTAGGTTTCAGAGAATTTCTTCCTTAGGTCCAAAATCTAAAGGATTTGCAATAATGTTAGGCAGGGCAGCTTAAAAATTGACCAACAAAGTAAGGCTGAGGGTGAACTAATCCTGGAAAGGAAAGAGGAGGAAAGTTCCCCAGACCAGCCTCTGTGTACACTACTCAGCTCGCTGCCTGCAGCAGGGGCTGGAAGAGAGATGGGGAGCCAGAGGCAGCGCTTCCCTGCAGAGGAGCAAAAAAAGGCATCTCTGGGACCAGACAGGAACAACAGGACTGTGAACACAGGAAAGGCACTAAAAGGAGCTGAACATTCAGGGCTCTTACTGCCTTGACCACAGCCAGTCAAATCTAGGGGTTTCCAATAAAAAAAAAAAAAGAAAGGAGAGATTGGACCACCTAATTCTCAGTGTCTGTGATAATGAGGTTTGAACCACCTAATTCTCAGTGTCTGTGATATAATGGCCAGTCTTCACAAGCGAAGAACCGGGGAAGGTCTTTGCACCTTCCAGCCTGAACATTGGATTTTTTAGGTGAGACACAGTGTGCGCGGAACTGAGCCCACCCTTTAATCCTGAGGTTCATCTGCCGGGGCCAAGCACGCTTGGACGGTGGCAGCGAGGTCCTCAGGACGTAGATGGATTGCCTTACAGGGCTAACGAGCTCCATCTGCCCGGGGAGTGGCCCTGACCAGGAATCGAACCCAGGCCTCGGCGGTGACAGCACCGCGTCCTTCACCACTAGACTGTGATAATGAGGGTTTGGATAAACAAACAGTTTTTGGAACTTAAGCTTCTTAGAGCATTAGGGAGAAGAAATCCTCAGATGTCACCGTAATGTGCCTGCTTATTTTTTTGTAATGCAATATGTCATGGAAGTGCAGTGGATGGCTGCTCCTGAGTGTAGTTCAATAGACTGGCACACTGAGATGGCCATATGTGGGGAAATAAACATCTTGGTAAACTCCTTGGCATGTGACCAATATTGAGTATAAATCTACAGAAAAAGAACAAACAGCCCTTTGTGCCACAAGATTATTTTGAATTTGAGCTTTCAAGTAGCTATCAGAGATTACCTCTCATCTTTGACAGCATGAATTTCATGTCTGTATTGTTAGAGAATACAGAACAATACGGAAAGCAAGAAGGAAGAAAGAAAGAATTAAAATACCTAAATCAGCTGAGTCATGGCTGAAGTACAAAAAAGGATTTCTAAAGGGTTGAGATTGAAACAGTAATGAAAAAATTCCCCCATCTATAGCTATGGGGTTACTTACTACAGTGTTTTTGATGAGAATTATGACTCAGTTCCTGGGGACTCTCTTGCTTAAATTAATTAAACTCACACTGAGAGGACTACTTCAACCCTGCAATGATTATTTCCTTTTTCATGGGAAAGTAGAAAAAGCAATTTGAAGAGAATTTGGTGATCCTTTTTTTTCATTTTCTAATGTTGAAGACTTTAAGTGGAAACCAGAACTCAAACCACAGGCCTGTGTCTGGGAGCAGAGCACAAGGGGAGAGGTGGCAGGCACTGAGGACCTCACTGCAAGAAAGAATGGGTGAAATCTCCCTAATATCATCACCCCTCATCACCTCCTTTCTTATTTATTTTGTGCATTCCTACTGCTTTTTGCTTCTTACTCTGAATTTATTTTTGTTTCTAAGGTCCAAGTTGCTTTTTCAAGAGAAATAGCAAATTGTTTTGGTTTACTTATTCTATTTTTAAGTGAGGCAAAAAGGTAAGTGTTCCTCCCCAGGGAAAAAGGAATCACACTAGCTCCTATGAGCACTAGGCAGAGTAATAACTAAATCACTGGAGCTATATGGTCTTTCAAAACAATCTGTTACTCTTCAAGGTATCAGTTTAACTCATATAGGAGTCACCACTCATCAGATTTTGTTCCTTTCCCTTTCCTCAGAAGAAAAGCAAGTTATTTGGAACCATCTTCCATTTTGAAATAAGTCACTCAACACTGCAATATTCCCTTTCTTTGAAGTTGGACATACGGTAGTGACTGTGGTAAGTATGAAAACATCCCTGGGTGATAAGAACGATACAATTAAGCCCATGAGTTGTAATGAACAGATGCTTCCCTCCCACAAATGCTTTCTCACATCAAATGAAGTCTGGCTGCAAGATTTTATCAATTCTAGGAGTTTACTCAACTTTGGAGAAAAATGTGACCTACCTTGATAATACCCCATATGGTTATCTTTTGCCCCAGGGCTTTTTACCTTTGTGAGTAAGCTTTGGAAAAAGTGATTTTTCCAATCTGGACAAAATTAAAAACAAAATGGCATGTCACTCCTTGTTGGCTCACAATAAACAAAGCCAGTGCACACGTGTTATCTGATGGTGGATATTTCTCTACCCTCTTACTTGCTACTGAGATATTTTTCCTCTAGTGGGAGTGGGAAAAAATAAAATTTGTCAGTTTGTTTCAGTAACATAGCAAGGAGATGCTGGCAAAATCTGTCATCATTTTTAATCCAGGCGTGGCAGGATAGGATGGTTTCCAGCAACAATCTGTTTTTAACATATTGGAACTTTACTTTGCCCTCTGGTATTAACTCACTAGTATTTACTCTTGCGTAGCAGGAGTAATCCCAGCACAAGCCTAGGAAGTGATTGGGACCTTACACTGAGGCCTGTATAGGTCTCAAGCAGACTGGATACCTGTGAACCCTTGCAGCTGTAGGGTGATCATGGGGCCAGGAGGGCAGCGTGGCACCTGCCAGCTCTTCAGCTCTGCCACTGCTCTGCTGTAAAACCACTGCCCAACCATTAACTTCTGTGTATACCTGTCTCTTTCCTCCTTTTTATCTGTCCTGATGTTTTAGATGGGAAACTGTAGGTGAAGGACACATTTTATCATGTGTCTGTCAAGTGCCAATCTCGGCTGGGAAATCTCAGCACTACTGTGATATGAATAATAATTCCAATAATAAAGGCAAACCCTGACCTTCTTGCTGATATTATGGCAATGTCTTGCTCCATGACAGTAGGACACTCTGTGGAGCTGCTTCTCTGTCTCATTCTGTATTGGAAAAGACTGCTCTTCAACTTTGGACTATGTCTCCATGGCTTGAAGACAGAAAAGGCCCATGGTAGTGTCACCGATCCTAGATATGGAGGCTGGAAAGAAACCTACCATCAGAAGAGTATCACTCAGGCTTGTATGCTATGGTACTCAGCTGTGGGCAACAACTAAGACACTGGTTTCACCCCTAAAGTGAGTGATAGTCACTGCTCCCAACCATCTTCTCAGATCACTCCATGCATGCCTGTCTGGTGTTCAGAGAGCTTGCTCCATCCCCAAGGAATATGAATTTTCCTACTTTTATTCAAAAAAATATATGTAATAACAAGATTCTGACTTAGCAGCAAAGCTCTTCACCTCTCAGTCAGCTCCATCTCTGGCTGTCCTACTTGCCTACCTGATTCCATTTGCTATTGCAGAATTGGTGCGTTCCTGGTTGGCACACAGCAGACTCTCCAGTGCTTTGCAATCGAGATACTACCATAGCCATGAGTCACAAAATGAAACGAAACATGCATCTGAAATTACTTATAAGCCGCATAATTTATGTTGATCAGAGTTTTCAAACGTGGCCTTTTTCATATTATAAAGATGAAGCATAACTTGGGATGATAATTCACATGGCTGAATATAGTGCTACTGATAATAATACTTAGCAGTGGGAAACTGCCAAATGCTTACCCTCGCTGTTTCTCTATTATGTTCTCCCATTAGCTGTTTTAGGTTATTCCATCTAGAGTTTAGCTGGCACAACATGTTTGGCACAACCTACATTAAAAAGGTGGTATTGCATTTACAGAATTATTTATACTGTCTTGGAGAGATAGCTTGCAAACTCAAAATTGAAATTAAAACTCCTTTCCCCTCCTGTATACATACAAGTTCAGAAGAGGCAGCGATCTGAGAATAACTGGACAAGAAAGAATAATTTCAGTAGTCTCTTTTCTGGATAGTATGCAAATCCCAGTACTGCTGTATGGCTGATGCTTTGCTTCTGGTGCTGACCAGTGTGTCTACAGGGACATCTGGTCCCAGTGATAACCTGTGTGAGGCACAGAAAAGGTGCAAGGGATGGATGTGTCTATTTAGCTATGCTGTGGCTGAAGGCATACACCACAGGGAGCCACTCTGGGTTCCTAGACCTAAGCAGTTTAGTGTGGTCCAGCTCCCTGTCCCTCCCAGGCCCAGACTCCTCAGGCAGTCTGGCTCTATCTGTACCGCACAGCTCTCAGCTCAGAGACCCTGGTGCTCCCATCCTACCCTGGAGCCACAACACAGTTTGCATGGAGGACTTTTTTTTCCTCACAACCCTTGATGAAATCTTTTAGTGCGTTGGAACATATGGCAGGAAAGATAGGCTATGTGTGTGCATGGGATCAGGCTCCTTAGGGGTGAAGGTCATTGTGGTGACAGCAGTGTAGTACTGTGTAGGGTTGGTGCTGTCTCATCCATACTCAAGGACAAAACTAAGGGGTTTCCACAGGGAAATGGGCTTGAAACCACACATAGTCCTGGAGTGAGGAGAAAGTTTTTGACTTCACCAAGGGCAAGTCCTGTCTGACCAACCCTTCTATGATGGAGTGACTACAGCAGTGGACAAGGAAAGGGCTACAGATGTCATCTCTAAGGACTTAGACACGGTCCCCCCCTTCTCTTTAAATTGTCAACACATGGATTTGATGGATGGACTGTTTGAGGGATGAGGAATTTGTTGGACAGTTACATCTGGAGGGTAATAGGAAATGTCCAGGTATCCCTCAGGGGTCCTTATTGGGACCAATGCCATTTAATGTCTTTATCAGTGACACCAACAGGCTCTGGGGAGAACTTATTGTGACTTTTCAGAACTGAACAGGGGCTTACAAGAAAAGTGGGTGCAGACTTTTCAGCAGGGCCTGCTGCGATAAGACAGTGGGTAATGGTTTTAAACTGAAGGAGGGCCAGTTTACATTAGATATAAAGAAGAAGTTTTTAGCATGAGAGTGGTAAAAGCCTGGAACATGTTGCCCAGAGAAGGGGTAGATGCCCCATCCCTGGAAACATTCAAGATCAGGTTGGACAGGGCCCTGAGCAATCTGATCTAGCAAAAGATGCCCCTGCCCATTGCAGGGGAGTTGAACTAGATGACTTATAAAACGCAAACTATTCAATGATTCTATGATTCCAAGAGGGAGCCTATCAGTGAGATATCACTTAAGCAACTTAGATACCAGGGCCCAAGACAGAACTGGTGAAGTAAGTTATTTGGCAGTGCTGCTATAGCCTTTAAATCCCAAGGATGTGCTGGAGTAGGATTGACTATGGCTTTTTTACCAGTGGTCAGGCCAGACTTCCTCATACTCAGAAGTCATCACAGGCTGTAGTTTTTGAATCCCCATGGAGATTTTGCTGCAGCGTGTCCTTGGGAGAGAAGGAGGTTCTCTGCATGGCCCAAAGAAGGTGGAACATTCACATCATATTGCAAATTGGATGCTTATTCCTTTGGGAGCACTTCTTTTGTGTGAGGCAAATTAAATCTCTGGCTTGTCTGAGGACAAGGAAAGAAGATTCTGTTTTGAGGACAAAGGGGAATTTCGGCTCTCTCTTGAAACACAGCTTAATTCATTTTAAGTGTTTGCTTCTGTGCCTTTACCTATTTTATCAGTTTCTCTTTGGGAAAACCAGATAGCATGGAATCAAGGCATTCATTCAACATCATTCTGTGCTTGGCTTCACTCATGTATTTCTGCAGTCTATATTGGTTTTCTACTTTTTTATTCAGTTGTATTCAAAACAGTGGCAAAAGTCCCTTTAATCTTGATGGTAGAAAATGTGGTCTTACTGGAGGAACACCTTCTTAGGCTTCTTGACTTGCATGTGTCTCTCAAGACTTTCTTGGGAAGAGCATGAAAGATCAATTTCTTTTCCCAAACAAGACAAAAAAAAACCATTTGGAAAGCAACCAATGCAGGCAAAGCAATTATGACAGATTATTCATAAGATAAATTCCATTTTTTTCTGTTTGCAAATATGTACCATGAGCCTGGTGTTTAGAGAGATGAACTGGCTGTTTCTTGATATGCCGCTTATTCATTAATAGTTCATTGTAATTCAAGTCATAGTGCTTTTGAGAGCACACGAGTCAGGTTTGGGTCCATTTCCCCTAACTGGATGCACGTTGTTCTTTTAGAATCTGTTTCCCTGGTGTCAACATTCATTATGACAAAATCATAGTAATGATTTTTTGCTGCTATGATGAGATCTCCTTTCCTTAGAGCAAGGGGGGAAGGGAAGGTCTGCTTACCCAAAGCAATGTGCTGAAAAACTTCCATACACTTTGAATATATTTCCATAGGACTGGAATACAGTTCCATACAATGCCAGCCATGGAGATGGTTCTTACTCCATTTCAGATGTTTCACTTGTCACACAATGGTTAATTTTTCAGGTGTGACTGAAATAGTTGGCAATGGTTGATGACCCAGCTTCAAAGGCTGATGACCCAGCTGATGAAATCGAAGCACAGAGAGAGGAGTGGAGATAAGATCAGGAAAGGGCTGGAGGAGAATGATAAATGAAGATGTAGCTCAGTAACTTTGCCCATCCACCTGCTACTGTGTTGGTGTGCTAACGCAGCATTTTGTGAGTGGAAATTCTCCAAAAGGCAATTATTAGAGTCCTTGCCAGCCTGTGAGAGGTATCTTCTATAGTGTAGCTGTCTGCTGTGCTCCTGGGCTGGTCTCTGCGAGGGCAGGCAGCTGGGCCAAGGTATTATGGTGGTGCAGGGCTGCCAAGGAAGAGACAGACTGACCTAAAGGAAAATCAAGTGAAATTTTTACCTACTGGAAAACTGAGAGTCATCAGTAGCAAAAGGAGTTCACTAACTTTTGAGCTTGGCAAATGGATCCACATGTCACAGTCCACGGAGGAGCATCAGGTGGGACAGTCACCTACTCCTGGTGTAACAATCGCTCTGGCGCAGAGATCTCTCATCCAGCTCTCAGTGTTCATGGATGTGAACACCTCTGCCCCAGCTACAGCCCATGGCTGTAAGTCATCATATCTGTTTGGATTATTTTGTGAGGAAAAAACCCCAGACACACTCCCATTTGCCATTTTCCTATCTAGCTTTCTATCTTGATTCAGGAGGTGCACCATAAAAATGAGTCTTGGAGCAGCAGTTATTTCTGATCCATGGATTATGTTTGTTTTTGTTTCATATCACAGGGGTTTGTGGCTGGCCTGGCTTAGATTTTCCTGGTGCTGTTCATTGAAATGTTTTATTTTCCACCATTGCCTGTAGGCACTGACATGGATTAGCTTTGGCAGCACCACGCAGGGGGCTTACACACCCTGATGCTCACTAATTACAACCTCCTGAACATCCTAACAGCTATAATAATACAGTGATGTATATATGAAGTCACGGTCTGTCAATGTATTGCCCCTGTGGTGTAAACCCTGCAAGCAATATACTCATGATTGTAAATCCCCTTATTGCATGGAGAGTTTTGTTCTTCGGAGTGGTTTCTATTTACACATGCCCAGGCTCTCTGAATGTCCGATAGAATGTGATACTGCAAAAACTCACCTCTCGGAGACACATGGGGATGTTATATCCTTTCTTTCACCCCTTTTTTTCTTGCTTCTGACTCCCTCACCTTCTTCTCATAGTTATTTGCCAACATTTTTTTCTGTCACAGTTCCTGAAGTGCCCAATCCAGGAACACCCGTATAAGGATTATTTGTTCGTTTTAAATATCTGTATTAACAGGGAGTGCATTTAGCTTGCTAAATACCTGTCAGGGTCTAAATATGAGTTCAGCCACCTAATTTCTGGTGTGTGGATTTCTGAGTTACAGGTGATGAGGTGCAGTGCAGGGGAAGACAGTAAATTTAGTCCTATGTGAAAGCCCTGAAATTCATGCAGTGGAGCTGTTGGAGCCTCAGTTACATTTCTTCAGCCAGCTCATCAACTCCTACTAGGCAAAATTACTTTTCAGTTTAATGTACACAGAGGTATTTAGGATCTCCAAGTGTTGTAGAGAATTAGGCAAAGGAGAGAGAATTTTTTTCTACATAATATGGACCATGGAGGCGCTGATGCTTCTCCTCTGGCTGCAAAGGGAGGCCAAGGTGATCATGTTCCCAGAAGTGTGCCTCCATTAGGTGCTAGACCAGGTCCTAATGTTCTGCATGACCAATGGGCTGAGTGCTGGACACTCCTGAGCACCTGGAGAGCTCTGCTAAAATGAGAGACAATGGCAGATAGTGTCTGCTCTGGACTAACCACGATGACCATGTTAATGAAGAAATTTTGGCATTTCCTATGTCCTTCTCCACTTGGTCCCAAACGATCTCTTTGAATAATAAAGGAAGACTTCATGGATTTCAAACTGCTCAGGTATGCCCTCTTAACCTCCCCTCAGCATGTGCATAGGAGAGCCACATTAGTTTCATTGCTAGGGCGAGTTCCTTATCTCCAGAAATGGGAGTGGATTTTGCATGTATGGGCAATTAGAGTTTGAAGTAGTGAAACCTCTCTAGTTTTCTCACACTCAATGTACTCTCCAAAGTAATGACATCAAGTCAAAAAAAAAAAAAAAAAAAAAAAAAAAAAAAAAAAAAAAAAAAAAAAAAAAAAAAAAAAAAAAAAAAAAAAAAAAAAAAAAAAAAAGGAAGATTAAGGGTTTGCATCATTATATTTGACAGAACATACACAGTACTTTTGCAGAGATTGAAATAATCGTAACTGAGCTCATGGAAAATTGCAAACACATAAAGGTTATATGAGAAGATGCAGAAATCAAATTATAAAGCAGCTATAATGCACTTTTTTGGATGTACATTCTTTTAGAGTACTCATCAACCACATTCTGATATGAATCTTATTTAATAGTAGGAATGACGAAGGTTAAAATATTAGACACCAGCAAAAACTTCTTCACTTCTGGAAAAAAAAAAAAGTTATATCCCAGCCTTGAGGCAAAAATGTTAAAAATAGACATTTTTTTGTATGATACTATTCACACGAATGAAACTAATAGGTTTTTATCTAAACCATCTGGCAGAGGAAATGCATTAAAATGTAAAGTCACATACTGAAACCCATGGAGACTTATTCTGAGTGCTATATGTTAAAAAAATGTAAAAAAGGAAAACTCTGTATGTTTTCCTTCATCTATCTGTGGCTTTGCTCCCCAGAGTCTAAGGTTTAACCAGTCAGCTTTGCTTTGGCAACCAATACACTCCTGCTTGTCTTTGCATAAAAGTTGTGCTCCCAGCAATGCAATCTAAATTCATTTCAGAAAAGTGATCAGTGGATTAGCCTTTATGATTTGCTTGGAAGTTCTTTTCCCTCCCTTAAATAAACCTCTACAGGAAACTCAGATACAAATAATGTTAACTTTTGCTTTTTCTGTACATGTAAAACCTCAGTTTAAAATAGCACCATTTCCTGTAGCATAAGAGGTCTGTAACAGGAAGTAACCAAAAGAGACTTTCTCACTCCCTTTCACGATTTGAGGCCAAATAACCATGATCTGCTGGGCTTTCTTTTCTATCCCACGTGTAGGGGATTTTGTGTGAAACAGAATTACAGACTACCCTAGATTGCAAGGGATCTCTGGAGGTTTTCTGGTCTACCCTATCCCCATAGGCAAAGATGGTACAACTCAGAAAGGGTTCTTCAGGGCTATCCAGTTGAGCTTTGAGCGCTTGCAAGGAAGGAAATCCCACATCGTCTCTGGGGTCCTGTTTCAGTGTTTCCAACCTGCGCTCCAGTGGTTTTTTTCCCCTAGTATATAATCAGATCTTCCCTTTTAACTTGTGTCTGTTGTCTCCTGTCCTTGTATGCTTCCCGAAAGAGGTCTTCTCTATAAAGACCCACTAGGCAGTTACAGAGTGCAGTAGGAACTCTTCTCCTCGAGGCTAACCAGATCCAGCACTCTCAGCCCTCCTCCTGTACCCTGTGTTCCAGTCCCTAACCATCATGGTGGCCTCCTCTGGATTCACTCCAATATGTCAATGTTTTCCTTTTGTTGGGGTGGCTTCTGGAAAGGCTGCCACCTCTAGAGTCAGGTTCCTTCCCAGTCTAAAAGTGACAACAGGACAAGAAGATAGGATAGCCTGTTTCTGACTCTAGTTCAAATTGTCCTCCTACAATTCTCTCTTAAAGGTTTAGAAATACTAGGCCTTGAGAATTTATTACCCATGTACTGCAGAAGCACAACCTTCCTGCCAGGAGTTCCTTGTGTGACTGGTTGCAGCCTGTGTGCAGAAGACAGCCTCTGCTGCAGACAGATGCAGCACAGTCCCATTCAGCTGTCATAACTCTCTCCTTGTGGGTCCTATCAGTCTCCTTGGTGGCAGATATATGTTAATGTATGGTGCGTAATTAACTCTGATGCAGAAAGGCAGGTAAAAGGCTTCACTGAGTTCTAGGGAGAAATTCTGCCAAAAAAAAAAAAAAAATTGAAAAATAAAGAAGTTTGAGGGATATGAACAGTATGATCAAAATTCCAGTCTCACGAGCTTTGAAATTTTAATCAAAGATTCCAGGATCCTAGGACCAGAGATTACTCAGACATCTCTCTCTTGTTATTTTATTCTTTTTAGAGTTAATTTAGAGTAAAGTTTGAAAATAGCACTCTGCTGTCCACATATGACTTGAAAGTGGAAAACTACTAAAGACAAATAAAACCCGGCAACTTCTCCCTATTTATTATTTGTAAAATCTCACCTAAGTTAAAGCTGGCCTCATAGCTCTGAGCAGCACTGCACAGTTTTTGAACTTTAGTTATGACTAAAGCAGAAGACTGTTATTCAAAACTCTCAGATCTCAGCTACCTTTCCTCTAAATTACTCTGTGTCCCTGGGCACATCACTTACCTCCTTTCATATTCATCTCTTTAACAAAACCATGTAGCACATGCTTGTATGCCAGAGGAGTGGAGAGGCTCAGCTCATTATTTCGAACTCTGAGCAAAACATGAAGGTTTCTTCTGCTAATTAGGGCATCAGCCTTATTTATTCAAGTGGTGACATGTTTTTGAATGAACTTTGGATCTTCATGTTGCTATCTAAGCTGTACTATATAGACAGCAGGAAAAATCTTTCTTGCATCTTCAGTATGTAACAATATGACTGCACTGATGCACAAACATGGATCCAGGTGCTTCATTGTGAAGAAAGTCAGTATTACAAAGGCAGTTTGCAGGCTTTGTATCTGCAGAGGGCTTGTGCTGCCTCAGGTACTTTGCTAGCACAGTTAAGGTGAATAGGCCCGTTGCCCCCACCCCCAGCCCATACTGGAAAGGTTTTGGGCTTTTTTTACTTTCTACTGAAACTTGGCACTTTGAAAGCACCAAGGTCAGCACATATGCTGTGCATAGAGCTGGGAAATTTTTGAGTCTATGTATCAAAGTAGGAGAAACCTGAATGTTCACTAGAGGTTTTCTTCATCTTTTTTTTTTTTTTTTTTGAAAGCACTGGAGCCAGGCAGATTGTAAGGCAGAACTTCTTAGAAAACTAGTTTAGAACAGCATCTGAATTGTGCGATTCTTGGAGCCTTCAGAGACTTCCACATTACAAAATGTATGCCCGGCCTTCTGTGAAAGAGTGGTGTGTGGAAGATCACCTACTCGTATGTTTGATTTAGCTTAAGAACATGTTTTACAAAGATATCTATCCTCAATCCAATATTTTAGGTTTTTTTTAAAGTCATTGTATGTATACCCTGTGGTTTGCTAAATTCAGAGTTAAAAGGAAAAGTATTTTGTTTCCAACTTGAAATTTTATGACCTAAACATCCAGTCTCTGGACATGGCTATGAGTTCTCTGGTTCTGCCTGCTGTGTGAGCTCGGTGTCTGCCGTCCACATCCTCACTGCTCAGCTGGCTGGAGGTCTGGAAAGCACTGATGTTCTAAGGGTTACTGGACTACAATTGTTCTCTGCAAACAAAATTCACATCTGTTCTGACAACTTATTTCAGCCTGATGCAACTTGAAAAGGTCAAGATTAATCCCAGAAAATCAGACTTCTATTTGAAAGGCCAAATCAACTTTAATTGTAACACATGGCTATTTGTATTGGCATTTAGCTGCAGCCGTTTATCCTTCTTTCCATTGGTATTATTTGTTTCTGAGCTTGCTCCTAAAGCCTGCAATGCCAGCTGAAATGTTTTAAGTAATGTAAAAAATAACAGCTGACATCTTTCCTTTTACAGGTTTCCACTGACCCAGGGTATTTCGTGTGCATGTTTTTTATGACTTTTGTTTATCAGCAGTCTGGGAGAAAAATCATGGAAGAAAATGTTGGCTCATTTTATAAAGATTAATGGTGAACTGTAGTTTCACACACCCTCCTAGCCTGTTGGCTTTATCCATCAGAGCCTGAGGGGATGAGCCACTCACTCTGGAGTTCTGCCTCCTACCCAACTTAAATTGCAGGTGTTAAGGGGTTTAAAGCCCCTTTGCATTACACAAGTTGCAAGCTGTGGTTTTCCATGTCAGTGAGGTGACCAACAGCAGCACCCTCTCATTGGCATGGGGGACAGGTTGGTGTAGCACCTCCCTAACTACCCTGTTTCTCCTGGCAGTTGCCATCAGCTGAGCCACTCAGCCATCAACTGATAGCTGAGCTCTCAGATGCCCTGAAAAGTGACAGGATGAAAGAGACTGATTTGGCAATACTTTGCTCTTGCTGTTTGGCCTGGAGAAAGATACTCTAAGTGGTAAGATTGTTTAGCAACAGCTGGCAAGCACCCGGGTGTGAGCCTGATTTTCAGACATGACAGGCACTTATAGGAATGTTGCCAGATACAGCTGTTTAAAAGCCTTAATAAACAGCAAGTCAATACTAATCTTTGCCAAATTAATCTTTTCCTTGACAGCCCATCAGAGCAATTATGCTCAGACTCGTTGTAAACACACAATTGTCAGAGGGTAAGGATCTTCTCTGCAATATATACTGTGGATTTTTGCGCACAGCTTGTTTTCCAAAAAAGTAGGTTTCCATTTCCCTTCCTCTCCTCCTTTTTTTTTTTTTTTTTTTCTTTTTCCCTCTCTCCTATTTTATTTTCTGGCCAATTACATGATTGCCAGCTTGGTATTAGCCTGAACAAAATTTCTTTGTAAAGTGTCTATCGCAGCAAGGCCTTAATAGAATGTGAAATGATGACAGTTGCAGGATCCATGCAGATGCACATTTGCTAGTGGGTTTCTCTAATTAGGCAGTAACTGTGACAGACTCTGAAACGTTACAAGTCATTGTTCTCACTTGTCCTCTTGTTGGTGGAGTAAGAGCTACATTTGAGTTGTGATTTAATGTGCTGCTGGGTAATAATAAAATACATGACTTTGCAAAGGAAAGCAAATGCTGTCTGTGAGAACTGACACAAAGCACCTTGTGCTCTCCGAGGTGCTCAGCACCTCCTGCAGCACTGCCAGTATGCTGCTATATTCACCAAATAATATTTCATTTAAATGCAACAGGACTTGAATACCAGATAAATAATTAAAAAGGCAATGGTTATATATCTGTCTGTCTGTCTATCTATCTAATCTTTCTGTCTTTATCTATACCTATATCTGTAACTACATCTGTCTCTATTCCTACCTATAGATGGGAGTTCAGCAGAGTAACTCCTGTATGGACTACATAACAACTCCTTACTACTTCTCACAGTATGTGCAAAATAAGGATTTTTACCTGCTCCATTTTCCCAGAGCACAGAAAGATATCTCTCTGGATCTGCCATGTTTACAGGACTGGATAAAAAACAGGCAGATACTTGGAGATGGTAGTTCAGGTTGGGATGAGGTCTCAAAAGGCTGAGGAAGGTGGTAGGAGTGTGTTTTACCTTCCAGTAATGAGATCTTTTATTGTTGGGTTTCCTGTTTACAGAGGAGCCTCACAGGGAATATTTGGCAGAGATGCCACTGGAATCAGGAGCTGGTATTTGGTGAGAGAGAGGGAAGTGGGCATGAATACATTACATCTCACTGTGAATGACTGGGGCTCTCCATGAATACATTACTTACTTACTCCCTGTGGATTAATGTGTGTGTGGGGGGGGAATTCTGTGGCAGGTCCCTTTGTGTTGCTTTTTTGGATCAGAGGCAGCAGCTGGATGAGATTTCTGCTGGAACACGTGTGAGTTTGGGGATAGAGAGACCAGGACTCGTGTCACCAGAACAGGGCACACTGAAGAGAAGCAGTAAATTCGAATAGCCTTTTCTTTTCAAAACCTCTGCTTACCTTGGTGCAAGCAAAGGGTATTTACATCCTGCAGAGTGCATATGTTGCCAACTTTGCATTCTGCCCACCACTTTTTAAAAATAATATTAATTTCAATTAACAGAAGACATTATTTCCCTTAGTTTCTCTCACTTTGACAGATGTTTTTATCATATTTACTTGCTGTTACTGTGTTGCTTCGATGTGCAGGTTGTTTAGTTCCTGTGTGCTTTCTCATTATCATGGTTAGGACAGATGGTACCTTACAACGAGTGACTTAGGCATATGTGTTAATGTGGTGCCTAAGCCACAGCACTTCAGCAAAGCATGGTGCATGTCTTCATGAACTCCAGTGGAGTTTCACCTGCTTACAAAAGGCTATCAACCACCTATTAACAATTTGTATCTGTCAAGACACAGCTGAAAACAAATAGCAGATTGCCCTTGGCCGGCAACCATTCCTTTTTTCCAAGGTCAGACTTGAAGAACTGCCATTTATGCATTGAAGTTGGATCTTCTTTCTGGAGCAAAGTGATTTCAGTATATCCATGGCCAAAACTGCTGCTCCTCCAGCACAGTTGTCCCATCCGATCAGAGCCCAGGGACAGAACCAGACTCAGAGCACTGGATGGGTAAGGTGCTGCATGGAAAACACACTGCTTACAGACCGAGACACCAACTAGCCAGAAGTTCATACAGAATAAGTATTTTATTCATGATGTATTTTTTTTATTTACATTAAAGTTTTTTCTTGTATTTTGAACTCTGCTTGGATACCGAAATTAACAACTTTATGTGACTGCACACCTGCTCTAAAAGAAATGGAGATAATACAGTTCTTTTCCATAAAAGAAAAAGGAAAATTGCCTGACAAAATCAAAGTTGATTTTTCTCATTCCCAGTAATTATCTTCTCACTTTAGAATTAATATGAGTGGAAAATGTAGTTTACTATAATATAATAAATAGAAGACATTGGGTAATTAGTAGTGCTGGTATATTTCTAAAGTACTAAACAGACAAACAATAAACTGTGAATTTAATCACGAGTTCTCATACAGTTTCAAGACAGGAAAATTAGAGCTCTCAGCTACAGTCATTTGAGTAATCACATCTGATCTGCATTATTTATTAGTTATTACATGCCAAGTGATTCCGATTGTACATTGCCTGAAATCATTCAAAAGCAAGCATGCCTTTGTTTCTGTTTTGTCTTATAAAGAAAAATCAATGGCGTTGCGTAATGTGTATTCTATCCGAATTTCTTTCTTTATTTCACATAGAAAATACAAATCAGTGATACTCTCCATCAATGGGACAGGCATCTGGGATGAAATCCTCCAGAAATGTATTTTCAGAACTATCCCTGATCCCAAACAAAATACCTTCTTCTGGATATTTTCATCCCTTTCCCTGTGACTGTTGAACTTACCTTTAATTTTAGGATTTATTTCTGATATACTCCCCAAAATTCTGTAGGAACTTTTGCATATATAATAAAATGCCTGAAGCATATTTGGTAATATTTCTTTTGGTAATATGTTTATTCCATTTGACTTATTAACAAAAAATGATGAAGTTTCAAGAAGCAGTGCTATGCAGTTTTACTCAGTTTTGTTGATTCAAGTCTTAGTTTTGGGCAACTTCCTCCTTACAATACTTTAAAAAGGGAATTACTTAAAATACCTTTTTTCTCTTCTCCTTAACAACCAAAGAAATAGAGAAATAATTATTGGGTACCTTCATTTTCTGCCTGTAAAGCAGGTTTGGTGTTATATCTGTCACAGTAAAAACTAAATAAAGTATTCACATCAGTTGTGAACAATTTGTGCCAGCAAAAGTTAAAGCATCAAAGAAACCTCTTTAAAATGCTAACAAATTTACTTACAAACACCTATATTTATTATTTCATAAATAGGCGCAACAGGTTCCATAAAAAAGATTAAATACAGACACAGTATGAAGAAACAATAATACATAGCCATATGTAGAGGTTATAATTTAGCTGTCTCCAATCTGTTTCTGCATCTAATAAAATATCAGGTAAGCATTTGGCAGTTTTATACATAAAAGGACTTAAATGATGTTTACTAACCAGAACACATAAAGTGATTTTTTTTAAAAAAAAAGAAGCATTTTTTAGGCAGTACAAAATAAACTTGTTGCTCTTTATCAACATTAGTTTTTTTCCTATTTTTTTTTTATGTTTATTTCATGAGACAAAGCCAATATTTTTAATTAATATAATTTGGGACTATTTTACTTTTTTCCTCCAAATACCTTGAAAATATAGACTATTAGTCAGTTGTTTAAAAATGAAGTAAAAATATGAATGTTTGCCAATTTAACCCTTATTGTGAAATCAATAAACTGGAATGAGCCAGTTTCAATTACAATTAGCTACAAAAACATTCACATTTTATACTCTAGGAGAGTGTAACATAGATGCTATTTACAAACTTGCTATGACTGCTACATCAAGCCATTTAAAAAGTCTTTAGTAGTTTCATATAAACACCCATTATGAAAAACCAATGGAAAATCCAGGACTTTTATCCGAGACATCTACAGTTGCTAAGGCAGTTACTATCGCAGCACTTCACAGCAAAAACCAACATAAAATCTGAATGGTCCAAGTTTCCTTCAGGGAAGAAGAAAAGCAATGTCCGTTACAGGATCTCAGAGTAGGGGTGGAAAAGAGAAAGAAAGAGAAAAATGGGGGGGGGGGGGGGGGGAGAAAAAGAAAGAAGCAAGACTATTTTTTCCAGAGTGGGTGACCCACAAGCTCAAATAGTCCTAAGTGCTTAGCAACTTGTATTTCCTAATAAAATGCAGAACTGCCTTGACTGCATAAAGCAATCCATGATGAAAAGACTTCCCTGCATTCCTCAGTGGAAAGGAGAGGTGTTTCAGATTTTCAGGTAAGGTAGAGTGCTTTGTCCCTCTGCATGCCCCTGTTCAAACAGAAAAAGAACACCTGTGTTTGTTTTTTTTTTTTTTAAATTTGAAAAATTCTTAGTTATACATTTCAAAAAAAACCCCAACCCCACAACCCTACTGCATGTCATTAATCCCAAGCATACTACTGAAGTACAGCTGCATTGTCATGGTAATAATAAGAAAAATCCTAGTGCTGTAGTGACATGTAGCAACCTGAAAACCACATCTGGCTCTAAACTGCACAGGACTGGGATATTGGTCTGAGTGCTGGTTCAGGATCACCTGCACTAGTGGGCTGGTAGCACTGGCTGTCGAAAACCACATGGGTAGAGTTGAGGGTTTAGCACGGGTCTTGAAACGATACTCCATAAGCACCCTGTATGAAGTGGCCACTTTCCTTAGAGGGCAGGAGAGCTTAGTTACACGAATGTGGGTGTCAGCCCCTGATACCTCTTGCCTATTTTATTTACTCATTCAGACACAGCCAAAACATGGTGGGTCAGCAGGTTCAGTTGAACAAACACAAGGGAACACTAGAAGCTTCCAGCACATCTAGCTGCAGCAACCCTCTACTGGAGACCAGGGTCTACAAGAGACCTTCCACCCATGCACACTGTCTAGCATGCTTTTGCATTAAGTTCTTGTTGGGTTTCAGCTTCAACCAAAGCATACCAGTTCAGAGCAAAAAGGAGTGATTCACCAATATTTAATTTGGAATAGTCTGTAGAAGTCAGAAGAAAAGAGTAATTTAAAGCAGTAATTTAAATTTCTAGGCACTTTTGTAGCAACCAAGAGATTTTATCTGCCTCTGCCTTGGGAATTCATGACAAGTCAAGGGGATGTCAGGCTCGTGGGCATGTTCACAAGGCTCAACATCTATCATTTAAAACAGAAGAGATACCTTCTGTTCAGTCTTAAATATTTCCAGACAGTTCCTGGGACAGTAACATGGCTCCACAAAAACCATGCTGCAGAGGAGTTGAAGGTTAGAAGGGGTTACTAACCTTATGTTAAGGGCACAGAGTTCCTGCAGGTATGGTGTTTTTTTTCTGGATGGAGTCATGTGGTCTTCATGCCATTCCCTTCTACGTATTTTGTATCCCACGCATCAGCCCTGCCTCTCACTGATGTGGTTTTTCATGACCCAGACTAGTTATTTTCACTGGTAACAAGCTTTCCTCAGCAATGGAGTATTTGGAGAAAATAGTTCACATTGTTTGCCTCTCAAGGAGGAGGTAGTGATCTTAAAACTTGTTTACACCTTCTCCCTAAGATTTCAGTTCTGATTTTTTAGGGAATGAAAGTTCTCTAAGACTACAAAGTGAATGTGCTGTGATAAAGTGACAACAATGTCTAATAAATGTGTATATTGAAAACTTGTTCTCCTACAACAGTCTAACTGCTGAATAAATACAGTGTCATCACAGATGCACTTCTGAAACACTGTAGGGAAACAGGCAACAACCCTGTTCTCAAATTCTCTATCAGATACTTGTGTCATGAACGTTGCTCAACACAAGGTGGCATTCATTGGCTGCTTACCCATTACTGCAGTAGTCATTATTCCAGTCCACAGTCTGTGCCTGAGGATTTCTGCATCCTGAACGAACATACTCCATTGCTTGGGTAACAACTTGTGCAGCTGTTGATGTTGGATTGATGATATTCTGATAATCAGGCTGAAGAGTAAATCCCTAGAGGAGAAAGCAAGTACATTACAAAGAATGGAAACAAAGTAACAGGTTGGGTACATTAAAAAAGAAAAAAGAGGGGTGTGTACTGTGAAATGGTAGAATACTTTTTCCAAGTTTTAGCTTATAAAACCTAAAATAGGCAAAAAACTGCAGGTACTTTCTAAGTTTTAAAATCTTTCTTTGGTTTGAGAAATGAAATACTGCCAAACTATTGCTACTTTTCACACAGTCACAGGATGGAACTAAAAGACACAGAGCAGAAACAATTCAAAACCAAGAGAACAACTCAATCAGCACTGGGACAAAAAGGTCTGTTTGCTCCTTAGAGCTTCCATTTAGATTAAATGTAAGGATACACACTAGTCACTAATTCCCAGAATATGCAACAGAATCTTTTTGAAGGATGTAGGCAGCAGGTGGCTGACTGTTTTATTAGACTACACCTATTCACGTATTGTTCTCAAAAACCTTTTTCTTCATTCAGTCACAAAGGGACCATCTGCTGCTTCTTTTATTTGCACTTCTCTCTCAACTAAGCGGAAATTCAACCAAAGCTTTTTAACTGTTGTTGGACTAACATAGTGAAAGTAGCACAGAATAACTTGCTTTTTGAAATGAAGGAGATGAGCAAAAGAAAGTGGAAGTTACAAAGAGACATCTAACCTGCTCCCTGAAATATCTGTCATATGAAAAGTCATAATAATTTTTAGCTCTTTTGATATATTAGGATGTTTAAATACTGTGTTTCAAAGGCAGGAGAACAATTGAAATTTCAAGGCTAGAGTATCTGGTGCACCCTGTGTAAATGTACATCGTGTTCCTGTAAAGTTAGAAAAACTACACTGGGTATGGGCATGGGAACGCTGTTTGAAAGCAATCCATGTCTGCTGAAAAAAAACATGCCAAACTCCTTCCTGGGGCAAGGGCATACAATTCCCGTTGAAGTTAACTGGATGTGTACCTGCTAAATCAGAAACTGAACTTGAACCTACTTGGAAAACTCACTCCATCCAGCCAAAGACCACATACAAAATACACAGAATTAATGCTTTCAATTAGCTTTTAGTTCTAGTATAGTGTTAGTGCATTGTTTGTGATCACTTCTTGTACATAGCCCTCATTAGGACAGAAATTTTGAAGAGAGATGTTCTTTTCTGCAGGTTTAAGAAGCCAGCCATGATACCTTTTGTCAAGATAAATGAGTATTGTGAGTTTTCACCTAGCCCCCTACATCCACAGAAATTATCTTCCTTCAAATGTAACATGTCACTTCCTTCTTCACATCCCTCCTCTATGGCTATTCCCTGAGGTCAGGCAAGTGTTTTGCCCTGCCTCTCATGTGCACTGTCTCCTCACTCCACTAATCCTGACCATGGATTTTAATCTGGACCACAAACCATTGCAACCTTCTTCCTTAATCTTTTTCATATGGTGAACATCCTGAATAACATTTCAGGACCTTAAAGGCTCTTTGAAGCCTCACTTTGTCCCTGTTGACTCCAAGAAACAGTGGTGAGCAAGTTCACAGACGAATTCTGCATGTAGTTGCCATGTTACTTATATACTGCCCTGCCAATGAGATTAAATAAAACACACCCATGGTGGGTTTTACAGCCATGGTGACTGTAACACCCATGCTCTGTACAACTGTAACACCCATGCTCTGTACACTGCCTTTTCACCAGGCTATAAACCTACACAGCAAGCTGTATAGACAACCTCTATGCCTGCAACAGATCCAAGGGAAACAGTAATTGAGCAGATTTCCCAATGACTTTAACTGGAGTTTTGTGTAATTAGAAGGCAGAAAATTTGGGGTTTTATGCCATCATAATAATTTTTTATACAAAATGTTACCCATAAGACCTTCCTAATTTAGCTGTAAGAGGAAATCAACCACAGAAACGCATCCTAGCCTCAGGCACTTAGATTTACCTTTGGCAGCAAAGCTCCAGATCTGTCTTATCAGTTTTCATGAAAAAATCATAAATACAAGAAAAACACTATATAGGGACCTTAGCCAGCAGCAAAGCATGCACGTGAGCAGGCACAGAGACTCAAGTACTCATAAAATCATGGAGCCAGTTCCTGACCCAGCACAGAGTGCCCCTGTCCAAGCCATGGGCTGCCAGTTTTTCCAGGAGTATATTATGGGAGACAGTGTCAAAGGCTTTGCTGAAGTCCAGAGCCTTCCCCTCATCCACCAGGTGGGTCACCTGATCGTAAAAGTAGATCAGGTTGGTCAAACAGGATCTGCCCCTCCTAAACCCATGTTGGCTGGGTCTAATCCCTTGTCCATCCTGTAGCTGCTGTGTGATTGCACACAGGATGATCTGCTCCATAAAAAAAGCACTCATGCAAGAAGGAGACAGTTCCTCCAAATCAGAGGAAGAGACCATCAGCACTATATTCATTCCATTTCTTCTGGAATTTGGAAAAATAAATAGCTTAGATGTTGGAGAACAATCATACAGTTTAAATGCCAGGTTGGAACTGAGTTGGGATTTTTTCAGGTTTTCTATGTGACCACAGACACCCTGCTTTGGCTCTCTTCCAGCAAGGCATGTGTGTGCTTAGGTTGAATTGTTACTTCTCATGTAAAAGTTGGGACTGTAGATCCACATTTAATCAGCAAAATAAGGGGTAACAACACTTTTGTCTTGTAACTGGCTAGTCTAGGTCCCAACCTGCTGCCTGGGATTGTCCTGTTTCTTAGGACACACAAGTGATAAGTGGTTCAGGGGAAATTGAGCTGGGCTCCAGCTCTGGAAGCATCTCAGTTGTGCCTCTGGGAGGGGTTGAGGGCTGTCAGAATACCTGCAATGTGGGTGTTGGAAAGCATGCTTGTTAAAGCAAAGTAATGGAAGCAACCTGAACTCAGTATGAAGGACTGATAAAGTACAGTCTTGTTTAAGATGCAAGCAATAATTACTTGAGCTTTTTCACCAACAGAAAAAGCTCTGGAAGTATAGTTCTTTACAACAGAGGGAGACAGTACCAGGCTTGTGGTAAATATTTGTGTATTATTTATGTAAGCCCTTAACAAACAATGATGAAATAAAAAGTGTTCAGAAAATGAGTGCTTCGAGGTCTAATTAAACAATGCTGAATGTTTTTGCATTGTAATGCTCGAGAGAAAATCACCAACTGTTTTGCAACATGCCTAGAATTTTAAATTTCATTTTCTTGTTCCAGATTGAAATAAAAATAGGGAACTTGATAAAGATTAATTTGATGTCAGGAGGGACATTTGCTCTTTAATTAGATTTCTGTAGCCCTAGCAGTTTCGTTGTGCCACTATAGCAAGTCCTAAAAAGCCTGCAGCAGAACTAAAGAGTGATCCTCATCTCCACACTTTACTAGGAACTAATTTCATTTCCTGCCTGTCTGGAGAGGTATTTTCAACAGGCATCAATGTTTTTGTCTTCACAACTGATTTATTCATCAATCTCAATGTGATATTTTAAACCTTTAAATTACATCCAAATCCTAAAGCATCTGTTTATTACACAAGGAAATTGAAAATCTGTCTGTGTGATATCATACGAAGATTTTTCCTTAAGGTTATAAAGGAAGTTGACAGATATTAATGATTTTTTTTTTCTCTTGACCTCATTCGAAGACAAAGCTTAACAAAAAAGAAGAAGAAATCTGGACAAATACAGCCAGTCCCTGAGTTTGCTGTATATAAAATATATACCAGAAAAAATGAGGCTATTATTTTTGGCAGGCTATCCAATCATCTTGCTGTATACATTTATTTTCCAAAGGAAAAGAAATACCTAAAAGTAGACTGAAATGAGTTATTATTAAAAAAAAAATAAAATGTGACATACATTAATCTTCTGCTGCTTTGTTATGCATATGCACTTGCAGCCATGGTTACTAGACATGAAGAATCCAGTTTTGCTTGCTCTACCTGTGAACTGAAGTGGGACAGAGATTTTTTAATGGGACTCACCATCCCACACAGTGTTTGGGGTGAAGGATTTGGGGCAAGGAAGGCGATGCTTCCAGTGGGGCTACGTAAAAGGGTTCCTTAAGAAGACTGGGCGTATTTGGGGGGGAGTGAATCCTTGGTCTCATCACTCTTCACACCAAAGAGCACAGTACAACAGGCTGGACAGCAGGGTATACTCAGAAAGAAACACAAATGTCTGTGTGAGTAGAGAAAGGAAAGAATGACCTTGCAAGTGAAAACAGGCTGCAGCTTCAGACGTCACTTTAGCCTGAACTTTGGAGAAACTGTGTTGATTTGAATGACAAGGATTAAGAATCAGATCATCTAATGACAACTAAGTAAAAATTAAACATCATGTCAAACCTAAAAATTAAACATCATGTCAGATGGGAGAGAAGCAACTCAAGAAGAAGTTAAAAAATTATACAGTGATAAGATGATCACATAAGCATTTAATGAAAGAAAAATCACACTCTTCTAATCTCCTGGTGTATCAAAACGGATGAAAGAAAAAATGCTGCACAATGGATTCTGACTTTGAAAAGCAAAACTTTAACACAGCCCCTGTTAATAATATTTAAGAAAAATATAGTAGATTTCAGAATTAGAAATTAAAAATAATAAAAATCAGGATCTAAGTTAAACCTAAGTATGAAAATAGAAATTTAAGTAAGAAAATAGAACTAAATGATAAATTTTTTACAGTTTAAAGTATTATCACTGGAAAGAAGCACCCCAAAGGTCTACAGTAGTGGCCATTATTTAATTTATTCATTAACTGTTTTTGAACAGATGGTAAAAGAGACAAAATAGTCTGGTTCACAGAAGTCGCAATTTAGATAACTGAAAATAGAAAAGATGGATTAAAGGAAATTAAAAAATATTTACTAATGCTAGGCAGATGACCAAAATGCTAATACCAAAATTTTACATTGCCTTGTGCATTTCAGAACAATTTGGATGCGTTTCATCAGCTGCATACTCCACAGAGTTATTTGATTCTAAAAATATCAGAAATTTTTCAGTCACTGAGAAGTTTTTGGCTACCAACACTTCTGATCTTCTTGATGTTCTGTAGTTTTTGTGGACTCCCAAAGGAGATTGCCCTTCTCCAGCCAGCAGTCTCCCTTGATCTGGCAGCTGCGTACATGCAGGCAAGGAGTGCTGGATGTGGAGAAGGACATGCTGTTCCCTGTGGAGCTGATGAAGATCAGCTCATTGTCCTGGAAGCAGTGGGAGCAGAACTCTCTCCCCAGGTCAGCACTTCTTATCAGTCCCTCCTCAAAGTTGCATGCAGAAGAGTTTGTGGATTTCATGCACAGTGGTTTTTGGAGAACTGTATTTCTGGCTGCCAGTACTGAAATCTGGATCTTTATGTGAGTTTTCTTGGATCTGGCAGTCCTTCAGACTAACTACAAGACAATCTTTGATATGAAGCACTCCTCCTTTTTCTGGAGAAAACGAGTGACCAAATGTCGCAGAGCCACAGATAAATCAGGGCATCTGTAGAGTGCAGAGATTCACAGAGTCTGCTACCACAGAATGCTACACTAGTAAGCCGTGCACTATCTCAAAGTTGAATTTAGGGGAAAAGAAGAGGGGAAAAAAGAGAACCCACCACTGGTAGGAGCAGTGATTACTGCTTCTAACATGCCTACAGCACAGTCTGCAATGATGGTGCCCAGCCAGGTGAGGGAAGAAGAGAAAAGAAGTCGAATTAAAGGCAGCTATTCCTTCTGCTTTACCAGAATACATATTCTTCCATTCCTCTTGGCTGTCTTTTTATGTAGAATAGTGGTCTACACAGTGTTGTTTGGGACTGAACCTCATACTCAGAGTTCCCCTTCCCTCCTCACCATGGGCCAGACATACAGCGTGGTGCCTCTTGTTTCTCCTCATTGCTGCCGATTCTGTGCTGCTGCCATTGTTGGGAGAGCTCACTTTTTTTCACCACTACATCTTTTCCTCTTTAACATGCTTTGTGATCAGCAGAGTGTTTGCTCAATTTCAAGCAGAGGGGAGAGCAGAGTCCTTTAACTGAGTTCAGAAAGAGCCTTTACTTTTCGGTTATAGTCTCTTGAGTTTTTGCTATTTGGGTTCTGGCGGCCAACCTGTCTTTTGTGTTCTAACACAGTATGAAGTCCTGGAGATAGTGTTTTCTATCATTTTTTGAGTGGACTGGAAAAAGTTATACCTAAGAAACTGAAGAGGATACCACTGTTCTGTTCTGTTCTGTCACGGTAAATATGGTGGTTTAGTACACCTGTTATCCTAAAACATAATATAAATTTCACTTTGTCTTTGCCAACATCAAAGGAAACAAATTCTGTATTTAAAAATAATTCACAAACTCTATAAACTGTTGCATGCAAAAAAAAAAAAAGGGAAAAAAATTATGGATATTCAAAGTGATGGATATTCAAAAAATTATGGATATTCAAAGTGAAATGACAGATTTTCCAGAGAACAAAAGTTTGCATTACTTTGATACAAAAGCAGGAGCGAAAGAAAAATAAATTGTCTTGTAGGTATTCCACAGTGCTTAAAGAGACTGGTGGATTGGCAATGTAGCATTTCAAGCACCTGTCACCTTGAGTGAAACTTAGAAATATCTCACCATGATATCTTCATTACAGGCACCAGCCTTTCTGACTAAGTTGGCATAATATGAGTTGGCAAAAAGTATTCAACCCAAAATTTTGTGAGTTTAACAACAGAGAAGAGGAACAGAGAGGTACAGCACTTTTTACTTAACTGTAATTGCCCTTAGTAAAACAAAAGACTCATCATGATACAGGTCTACATACTGACTTCTAGAGACCTGTTTTCTACAACCTAGTGTATGATCTCTCTTAAGCTAGAAGCAAGTCAGCTGCACTCCATGCATTTCAAAGATGGCTGAAAGTACTCTCAAGCCACTGATGCACACACGATATGCTACAAGCATGCAACTCAGTATAATAAAACATTAGAAGATTCATATTATATTACCTTTTTTTTTTTGTAGTATGTAATGGTTTAGAGTAACGCCTAAGTGTTTGGGTTCATACAATAATGATGTCCTTTGTATAAATATGTAAGTATCTAACACCTGCATTACATCTTTTTCTAGCCCCTACTGTACTATAAATTCAATAAACAGAGCCCGATTTTCAAATCTATGCAGTAAATAATGTTTGGCAATGATTCTGGAAAAGACATAAGGGGTCTGATCTTTAGTTCTGCACTGGACAAGTAATGTACAAGTGACACTGAACTTGGCAAACAATCTGGACTTAGAAGGCATACTTTGCAACATAACCTTGCTGAAATATAGCTATAGGATCTCAACAAGTTGCAGTTACAGATGTAATTTTTCCTGTTTGGTAAATGAAAAAGGTTATTGCTTTGTCTATACTTGCTCTGAACCTTCTCGTTCAACCAGTATTCCATCTGGCTTGGGATCTTCAGACAGGCCTCCCTGGCTCCCCTGTCTAGGACTTTCTGTAGCTAATTACAGCTGCCCAGGCTTGGGGTCAACTCCTGAGCTTCTCTGAGACTTGAGCATGGGCTCTCCCAGGAAACTCACAAAAACCTTCAAGAACACACAACTCTACAAACATGGGGTCATAAGTCTGTTTACTCTGATTGTGAAAAATAAACTGGACTAGGAAAGTGTTCACACCTTCTGAACACTTAAGTTTATCAGTCCAGATTGCTTTCAACTCTTTTTTTTTTT
>NW_020955558.1:238103-317802 GCF_003031625.1 Empidonax traillii | reverse complement strand
ACATGCAGCAAGTTCATGACTATGCATTATCAGCCAGAACTGACAAGTTTTGTGTATACAAATCTTGTGGATTCTTGCAACTCCATTCAAAAAAATTTCATTCTAATGGCATTTGCAAAGTAAGATCCTATTATTGATAGTCAGATCTCATCCAATACAAAAGGAAATTTTCTCTCATTAAATAAACAGCTTATCTGCTCTAGCCCTCCATAAGCCTGGGCCTGAAAGTCACAATACAATAGCTGGTCTGCATTCATTCAGAACTCCTATGAAATGTATTGAGAATCAACTATCTAAACCACTGAGAGCGAAAAAAACAACCAACCAACCAACCAAGCAAAAAAACCACCATATTGGAATTGTGGGCACAGTCCATTTATTTGCAGTAAGAAGAGGGTATATCTATCTAGCAAAATGAAGTTATGAATACAGCATAAACTCGTGTTCACTTAATCTAATATTGTTCAACACAACCTGTGTTGCTTCATGTTTCCTCTGACTGCACTATGTCACAGTCAGCACAAGGGTAACAGCACAAGCTACAGCTATATCTTTTTACACACATGCCTGCCTTTTGTTAGTAAAATGTGTTTCCTGAGGACTTAACATTTCACTTACATCTCAGAGTACTCCCAGATTTGCATATGGGTTTACAGACTATGATGGGCATCGCTGCTAGCACAAACAGTTCTACTGAAATTTTCCATCATCTCTGTAAACTCATCATTTTTTCTTGCCCTTGAAAGACTGACCCTATACTATCATAGTATTGTAACCTGCAACACTAAAGCTAATTCACAGCTTTAAATCTCCCTCATGGTTTCAACTTCTGGATGATTCCCCTTCCCACACTCACCCCAAAAAAATGAATCAATTCCCCAGACAGCTGAAAAGCTCAAACTTACTTGTTGCATTGTAGGCGAATGTAAAGCAGACTGGACCTGCATTGGTAGCTGGTTTCCAACAGACTGCTGCATTGAAATCGGCTGGTGCTGCTGGATGTTGAGATGCTGGTGCAGAGGGGGGCTGATCTGAAGAGGTGGCGGTGGGGACACAGCCATGTTTGCTATGGAAACAGTCACTGGCATTTGGTTGTTGGGCTTAGGTGCTATGTTCCTGGGGATATTGGCATGCATGGCAGTGATGTGAGGATTCATTCCTGGTTGTTGGTGGTAGTGGGAACTGAGGTACAGTGCAGAGTGAGCCTGGGTGGGCCCATGAAACACTGACTGCTTTGAATTCATCATCTGAGGTTGTGGAGAGGCTTTAACATCAACAGGTTCACTGTAGCTCTGTTGAGAAAAACAAAAAAATCAGACAATACTTAGAAGCTACTAAATGTGGCTGTCCTACCCCCCGAAGTCTGTTTAAGAGGCACACCATAGGAAAACGTGTCTCTGGAACATCAAATTGTCCTTGAAGTTTTGTTACTACACTAGAAAAATAATGAATCCCTTTCACCTTACACTTTTGTCTTCAATATTGTAAAAAAACCCAACAAACAAAGAAAAAGTAATTTAGGTCCTCTGTTTACTGGTCTAGCCTGGCATCTTCCTTTTCCCAAATCTGGAACTGGCATCACTGACCTCATAACTTACACAACAAAGACAACCAAGCCTGACACATTTATTTACATAAGCAGCCACCACTATTGACCTCAGACTTGGTTGAAAAGAGATTCAGTAGGGGGAGTTCCACTAAAAGTCTGCAGTGATCTTTGACATGTCTCATTTTCCCATTTGCAAACCAGGATAAGGATTTCAGTGTCCTTTATCATACACATTGATAATGCTAATAGTGCTTTATCAGTTAGCTAACATGATGAAGAGGCTAAACCTCATCAGCTGTTCTAATCCGTGGAACAAATACCCTAGTTGGTGTGCTAATGCCTTTATTTTGAAGTATTCTGTCCTGGAACACTATCCATGCCACCAAACACTGTTACAAATGCCATGCATTATGAAAAATAAGAATATTCTGAATAATTTCACTTTTAACAAAACTTCCATTTGTTGATCCAATTCATAATGTTCTGAAAATTCTTTTTAAAACTGATGGCTATATAAATGTTAGACTGCATCAGACATGGGGAAGTTATCTTCTTAAAGCTGGAAGAATACTGCATAGAAACTGTACTGTGTGCTCAAAAAAATTATGAAAAAAATTTAAGAATTAACTCCCATATGCTTATAAGTGGGAATCATAATTTGAAGTTAAGTGATAATACTGGATTAATTGTCAGTGAAAGGTGAAACATGCTAGGAAAAAATGGTAGAAATGTCCCTGTGGAGAAAGAAGTAACTTTGTCAAAACAAGGCTGAAAGACACATATAAGCCCTTATTCTGTGATCTCCATGTTGTGTTTGCTCAGTTTACAAGTCAGAGTAAGTTTTGTGTTACTCTTAGCACTCCAGGGTCAGTGAAGTCTATTTGTATTCTTTCTGAAGGATGCACCATCACCAACAATCCTTTGACATGAACATTACTGAAATTGCTTCATTATATGTGATGACAAAGATGCAAATGATAATTTTCCTTAAGCATAACTGCACTTCCCTTAGCAAAAAACCCCTTGTTTTCTCCAGTAAATGAAGAAAAATTAATGAATATGATAAAATAAGTGCAAATCTCTGTCTCTGTGGATCTGCCTGGCTCTGCTCACATTTTAGTGTACATGTGTGCAATATGTATTGTGTGCATATTTGCAGGATTCAGATGCAAAAGACTGAAAGTAGCTTCAAAAATCTGCTGTTGTCTGGATATTATTTTTAAAATATTGAATGAATGTTCATGACAACATGGGAAATATTTTCTCCCCTCTTACCAGTTGTATTTTTAGAACACTCTCATGTGTGTAGGAGCAAAAACTGGCAAAACCTGAAATTTACTGAAATTTCAGCGATTCAGAAGGTTTGCTAATTAGCAGCATGGTCAGGAGCCTCCTCTTGAGTGTCCCACGCTTATTACACATTACAGGAGGTGTATGCTGTTTCTTTCTTGAGAAACTTGGAAGTTTTATTTAGAGCATAGTCCCCTCATGAAAACAGCTTGTCTTTCCCTGATGTAGCAGGCAGCTTATGTGTAGTCCAAGCAGGGATAATTGCTCCTGAAGTGTCTGAGGGCAGATAGCTTAAACAATTCCTCATGGGGAGGAGGTATCAAAAAACCTTTGCAGCACTATTTGTGACATACTGAAAACATTTCATCTGTAACTAAAAAGATGCTGCCATACACCTCTTTAACAAAGTTACATTGAACCAATTTAATTATTGGGCAATTCTGAGTTCACACACGAGGTGAACGCATGGCCCATACTGATAAAATTACAGACATATAGATAGTATCATTTGACACTTTAAATATCATATTATGTTAAAAGGAATTGTACCGTCTCTGGTCAGAGATGAATAACACTCATTATACCTCTTAGAAAAGCTCTGCAAAGCGATCAAAATGAACTGTTTCAGTTGTCTCAAGCTATGAATCAGCCTTGTATATGTTTCAGCACCTCTTGATCCACTAAAAAGCACAACACTTCACTAAAAGACCAAATATTTTGCTGTAACTTTGGACACTTTGAATCATATGTGATCTGAAGGCAAATTGCCCAATGTCATGTAAATCACATCAATACTACCAGTTACCGGGAATCTTGATAAATGAACCCATTAAATGCTATTCTCCACCATACTGCACTTTCAGCTTTTTCTGCAGATAGGTCAGAAATGCAGATTTTGTAAGTATTGCTGAAGCTAATAGAATAGGTGATGTCAAATACTTTGGCTTAGTTATGTTACTTTACTGTGAAATATACCAAGAGGCATATATGATGCTTAAGTCATGCTACCCTTTCAGGCACAATTACTGCATTGACAGACTTGAATGGGCAATGCACCTACCCACTAAAGAATCAGACAGTCTTAGACAAGGACTTTCATAATGGGTAAAACTAGGAATTAAGAACAAAGGAATTTGTTTAGCCAATATGGGCTTCAAACGCACAGTCATGTTCCCCAACTTTGCAGGTTGGAATTCAATCAAATTTTCTCTTGCCTTATCCAAGGAGAAGAGCACAGAAATAATTTTAAAAGCCTCCAAAAACCTCTAATTAATCTGCTCCAAACCAACACAATTTACATCTCTGATTTTTGGGATTAAGTTCTAGAATACAATTCATTTGCAGATATATGCAGTGGAGACCAAAATTACAAATCTGTACACACAGGCCACCAAACACTGGGGCTTAGATCTCCTACAGGTATCAAGGTCTTCTACTAGATCTCCAGTGAGAACATCTTTGATCACTATTATCAGAATGGTGGTGTAGACCCACCACTAGAGGGTGACAGAATATTATATTTATAGTTTATGGTAGGTGGTGGTATTTCACACATAGATTAGTGAATATACACTAGGACCACAAATTAGTTTTTCTTGACAGTCCTTTATACTCTTTGCATGGCTTATACAAGTACTGGAGATCAGGTCAAAGCTTCAAGTTCTTCATAAGCTAGGAGAAGGATTTCCAATGGACCTGCCTCTCCAACTAACATCATCACTTAATATTATTGCCTAAATTAAAAAGAAAAATAAAAAATCAGAAGGTGAAGACAACATAGGTAGGCCAAAGCGATGGAATGTTACAGAGAAAGTATGACTGCACTTTTGTCACAATGCAAAACCATTTTCCTCCCCACTTCCAACCAAGAATCTAGTTTTACTGAAACACAAAGAAAAAGAGGGAAGAGCGTTTTGATATCTGAACAGAAAGATAATGAAAGCAGAGGAGAAGTAGGGAAAGAAAGGAAGCGAACTAAGTACTACTGTAGTTCTGATGATAACAAATATCATTATATTAACTAAAAGTACTGGTGGCTCATGACCCTTGGTCCACAGAATTATTTTACTTTTATCATATTTTCAAGGAAATGTGTGATGATACTAATGAGTGATGTTCTTCAGAGAAAGTGCTCAGAGTTGATAATTTTGCACAGTTTGGAAAGTGCTGAATCAAGTTTTTTTCCCCATGGTTTTCACTAAACTTGTGCCTTTCCTTCCAATTTTAGAGCAAAGAGAACTTTCTCATCCACTTCTACTCCCTTAATGTGTGCCAAAACTCCTTATGCTAATTACCAAAAAAAAGATTTAAATTAGGTTAAGGAGTTAACCATTGCTTATTTAGTTGTGCTATTCTTTCTACTGAGAACTGCCTTGGGACTAATGGTCCTCCTTATCACAGACTGAATTCAGGCACAGGGAGGGTGTCTGTTCCTTAGAGGAAAGTGACACTGGGATTTCCCTCATCCCGTAACATACAACTTACTCTCATGGTCGAGAAATAATTTTTGGTACAGGCATCCTGCTCAATTTACTTGTGTCAGAGAAAAAAGCAGCACACACTAGGCAATGCCATTCTCCACAGCTTTCTTTGGGATATAATTTTACTTCCACCTTGAAAACTCACACTTTAAACCCTCACCTCTGTATCTGGGTAACCAAACAGCTCTTGAAATCTACACGGGTATTGATTCTCTTTCTAACCTGTGACTGCCTTCTGGCTATTGTTGGCACTTCTCACCCCATTTCAGCTGGAACATAAACAACATCCATGTTGAAAGTAAAGCAAGGACATGTTTTAACAAGGCAGAACTCTAAGGGCCTGATCCTTGGACTCCTGAATTTAAAGGAAAATCTTTTATTATTAACTCCAACAGAATTTGGATCACAGCCCAACACTTACTGTTGCTTCAGTATTAATGCCTGCAGATCCATTTAATTTTTTATGAAAACCAAGTAGGATCTGCCTAACAGAGGCTGAGAATCATTCCGAATTGAGGACCAGTACTTTTGACCTGTGTTTCTTGAGAAACATACCTAGAAACTACAAGTGCCTATACTTATTTCCTTTGTTTACATGTTAATGAAGTTATTGTTCAAAATGTTGCCAGCAAGTAGGACTATATAGATATATACACACATAATGCATATGGACATCTTCAATTTACATAATGCATAAATGCTTTATATTCAGCATCTTTATCTACTGTAGCATACTACGTATACATTATCTGCTATAACAAACAATATACAGCCATAATGTGTGGGAATTGAATAGACTTTTTTAATAATGTCACTCTAGAAAGTAGTACTCAACTAATATTGCTCCTTGCAATGTAAAATCAAAAAGGCAGTGTTCGTTCTAAGAAACCAGAGATGCTCTATTTATAGAGAAAAAAGGAGTTCTTTCTCTTGTTCTATTGATTTCACAAAATTAGTTAATGATCAAAGCCTTTCAGTTGGAACAATATAATTTCAGTTGTTTACAGATCAGATATTATCTAAATGCTTCTTTATTAACAACACCAATTAAGCTCTCCTTTGTAGTAAAGTATTCAGTAAATACATTCAGTACATTCAGAACGTTCAGTAAATGTTCTTGTACTGTTCTTGTACTATTACATGCCCATGTGTCCTTTTAATACATGCTGAGAGACCTCTTCAAGGGCAAAGGAGTGAGCCTTATGGCCAATATGCAAACAGCAAAAAAACCAAACAGCTTTACTTGTGGATAAACGTAATATATTCCAAAATCAGATTTTTTTTTTTTTTTTACGTAGCCAAAATGGTGTAACATAGTTTTATTTTAAATGAGAAACAGGTGCTTCTCTTTAAATGAGAAACGGACGTCTGGCATCCTCTCTCTATAGAACACGTACTATGTGAGTATTTCAAGGCCTAAAAAAGAGTTTAACTTAATTCAGGTTTCACATGAATACATGCCATGGTTGTCACACTGTCCCTTTCCATGGTGGGGCCATGCCCATATGTAGTGACAGGTGTAATTTGAACCATGCTGAGGAATTCACCAATTTTCAGACTCTGTGACCAGAATGAAGGTTACATTCAGGTAACATCAGTGATTATGTCAGCTAGTACCACAATGGTCCAGGTTGTGCAGGCTGTGATCAAACTTCAGCAGGCCTGACTCAGCTTAAAATGAGTTATCTTCAGTACTGTGACATTAAAGAGGTAGATAGAAGGAAATTGGCTGCATATTTATGCAGCTCCTACAAAGCTTACCTAAGCTTAAGTTTGCATCTGCTGTCTTTGCTGTCTCTTTGGTGGAAGGAACATCTTGAATTGTTTATTCCTTCTCTCAGCTTTTCTGTGTTCACATAATCCTGTCTGTTTTTAACGTTTTTGACATTTTAGGTCACATCCAACCCCAAGCCTGTCCTTGAGAAAAATCCCTCCTTCTAGCCTGCATGGGCTCAGCCATTTTATTAATACCCCTGTGAAGCTGTTTATGAGAGAAAGGCTCCTTGCTGGCACTATTTTCTCTTTCCTGCCTAGCTCTTTAACTCCTTTAGAGATTCCTTTGACTTAACTCTACACACTCTGGTAGATAACTCATATGCATATCTGAAGTACAGCTGCCTTCCTACCTAAGTCACAAGAGGCTCTTAGCAAATGACGTTTCATATTTTGTTAATTCCAGTCACCTATTCCAATAACAACATCTGGGACTCCAGAGAGTTCAGAAAGCTTTTTGACACATTCTTGATGTTTCAGAACAAAGGAGTAAGCCATGGGTTGCCATCTATAATTAGTCGAGGTGGCTCAGAAGAACATCTTCAAATCTAAATATACATTTTGTCATCATCTACAGAGGATTGTCATGGATTCATTCAGGGTATGTAAGTAAAAATGGATGTTTTATGAATGTAACCTGGGTACATGTGATAAAGGATATGCAACTTTAATTTGATACAAGTGTTTTAATTCCCCAAATGGAAGCACCAGGCTAATAGTGAAATCTAGTTTTATTAACTCACTTTAAAACCAAACACAGTTGCTCTCCAAATCAAAATCTGGCATCTATCAAGCTTAAGACATTTCTGCCATTTTTGGCATCTCTCAGTTTCTGCACTGCTGAATGTAAAGTATCACATGATTTAGCCTCAAATCAAATTCATGGCACTAACTTAAATATAGTTTGCTCAATATTTTCAGTCACAATAGTTGGTTTCTTTGCTAGACAAAAAATGGTTGGACTTGTGTTATTATGAGATTACAGAATCGTTTTATAAATATACCTGTTCACTTACCAGATACTCTGATACATCATATATTTGCTCATGCATAATTTTATTTATGATTCTTTGAAAATTTCTGACTAAATCGTAACAACTCCAGAAATAATGAAAGAATGAGGTATCACAGAAGCATGAATTACCTGCTTTAAAAGCCTTACATTATAGTTTTCCCACCTAGAGATTCTAATGTTTAATGGAAAAAAGTAAAAAATGTATGTGTATGTCATCATCCTGGGATTTTTTTGTTATTATTTTAAGGGAAATATTGCCATTTGCCTTGTAGCATCTGCTAGCTACCAAAAAAAAACCAAAAAAACAAAACCAAACATGCATCAAATATAACCATATTTTTATTTATTCTTTCTCTTATGCTTTCACTGAGAATAGCCTAAAGTGGTTTATGAAATTTCAAAAACATCTGCATGGACTGAGGCTAGATACAACGCAGGAAAAGCTGTTCTCGGCAGAAAGGTGCCTTTCTGCCAGCAGCAGAAGGGATGCTGCTCTCCTTGTATGCAATAGCCAACTTGTTAAAGCACTGACCAGGAGACAAGACAGTTCAATTATTGACTCTTGTCAAGAGATATTAGGAATTTTATTCCCAAAAGCAATGTCCTAGACCCTACCAGCTGCTTATTTGAGGAAGGAGTGAGCCAGGTTAGAGTGCTCCCCTACACCTGAAGCTTGGCCACTGTGCAGAAAAGAATTTGGGATTCACTGGGCTACAGAAAACAAATTGTGGAGAGAGCACACCTGCACATCCACATTTACTTAAGAGTGGGGGAATGCTTAATCTAGGAGAGCTGATGTATCTTTTTGCCTTTTTATACATTAGGCTAGTACCCTCACCACATACATACACACGAAATGGGAAACTAATACCAGTTTTACTGTTTCAGTTTTGAGGTTTGTAGTTTTTGATTTTTGCTTTTGGTGTCTGGTTTCTTTGTTTGTTGCTTTGGTATTTTTTTTTGTTTGTTTATTTGTTTTGTTTTTTTGTTTTCTTTATCATGGTCTCCATATTGCTTTTTACAAGCAGATCACTGCTTTTTACAAGTAGGTGTACTTTTTCATGTACATTCATTGCAATCCTTAGAGACTTGAATTCCTTGGGCTGATCATTTGTATTACAACACAGGCAGTCTACCAGATATTTTGAGTGCCCAGAACTCTCTGGTTACAAATTGCTGTGCTAATGGCATTAAGGCAATGCCAATCTTACTAGATACGACCTTTACTTTTCTTATGAACCACAATTGCAAGATGATAGACTAGGAAAGCTAAGTCTGCCATATAATTCAAAAGCAATTTTACACGTCCAAAGAATTTGCACTGTCCACAAAACTGAAAAATGTCCAATGCATTCACTACAAAGTCAAGTGAGGACACCACTCTGACTTAGATACAACATCACTTTTGAAATATGCTTGAGCATTTTGAATTTGAATAATATTCTCCTTGTTGAGAGGTTTTAGCTTCGGCCGTAGTCACTAAAATATATCTGCATGAAACTTGAAGTTGTCACTACAGAGAGAACTAAAGATTCATTTAGTAAAAAGGAATAAAACAACGAGGAGAAACCTTTTTTGTACTATTAAAGGTTGCATTTGTACTGCTATATTTAACATACATATATGTATCACTTATATGCACATAAATATATTATGCATGTTTAATATATAATATGCATAAATTGTTATCTAAATATACATAGATGAACATATGTAATAAAGTATTTAACATTTACCCATATATATCTGTATTAAATATATATATATATATATATATATATTTGAAATATGCAGCAAAAACTCTAATGTCAGCCAGAAAAAAGGCTGGTTAAGCTGGAAAAAGTGCTTGTTTTATGAAAAAGTAAAATTGCAATTCACAGCATTTTTTGTAATGCTATACAAATTACCAGATACCAGAGACTGCATTTCTGGACCTGAATAGTACTAAAAGTTGCAACTAAGGGCAAATATAAAGACACTTGTTTACAATGCAAAGGCTTAGTCAGTACTATAAGCAATATGGCAATCTGCATAGCAGAAGTTATAATGCTTTGTTATGTGTTTTTACTTCACATATCAATTCCTACACACATGAACAAACTGAACAACCGACCCATTAATTTCAACCATCATAAAAAAGGGGAAAATACAGCAAATATACTGATAAATTGAATGGGCATTAATCCGTACTGACATATTTATACAATCATATGTTTATCTTATTTACTGGGAGGTAGCCAAACCTTATAAAGACATCACAAAAGCATTTAAAAGTCTACTAGAGATGGGCTGGCAATACTATTACTGAAGTTGCTGTTGACAGAGGGGAGAGGATGAGAGGGGAGGAGAAGAGGGGAGGAAAGGGGAGCGAAGGGGAAGGGAGGGGAGAGGAGGGGAGGGAGCAAATGGCCAAGTATCATGGAGAAGGCCATCACACCCACCTCATATTCCATTCAATCCCACAGCTTGGAATGAAAAACAATATATCTGAACGTCTTTATTTTGCTGTCAGGCAGAGACTAAGAAATCTCCTGGCAAAATGAGATTTACCCCATTTCCCTTCAATCTTCTATTTTGACTATTCTGGAATCTCAAATGGCCAAGATGGGTGCAGTGAATTCAACTCCAAATCTGGAGCACTGAGGCAGAACATGGCATATACACAAAAACTCACATACACTCAGTATTTGTTAAAAAACCAGCAATACTACATGAAAAAAGTGGCAGAATCAGTGTTGAAAAGTTAGGAAATGGGTGGAGCAGCTGCTTTGGGAAGTGTAAGGCATCTGCTGAACTGGACAGAGGGGGCCTGAGGAGCACCCTTGCCTGCTTGTGCCTACCTCTTCCTACTGTCCTCTGGGAGAGGATAAGGAAGACAACTTGATAATTGGGTAACTCCTATCATTTGTATAGCAAGAGGATGTCCTGATATGATGTGAAGCACAACTGAACATCTCAAGGAAAACATCTAAAATTACCGAACACCTGAATTCACAATGATTTAGTTGAGTTTGAATATATGGACAATATAAACTTCCTGGTCTCAGGTATTAGTGAGGATTTCTATGCACTAAAACATTGCTGGGATGAGCAGCACAGAAAATCCTATAGAGAAGCAAGGTTAAATAACCCAGAGTGAACACCTGATTATAAGTGTATGAAATGAGACTCACAAAGGGTGAGGTATAAAGTATAAAACACATAATGTGAGCAAATCATTGATACTCTATGACAGCATTATTGGAAAAGGTATGTTACTTTTGGCATGTCCAAACTTTTGAGACTGAGGTCTTGGAATCTTAAAAATATTGTCTAAAAGTAACTTTTATGGATGATAATATAACACATGGGCATAAAACACTATGTGGACTCCAAAGAATCTCAATAATGTATTATATATACTTCCTCATGCTTACAGGCTTGTCTAAAGAACTACAACTCTTCTGGTGCTATATAAATATTTCATAATGATAATGTAGAATATACTGATATTATATTACAACTGTGCATTTTGCATCCTTATTTCAAAATGGACTTACTTTAGTTACATGCTAGCGCTGTTAGTGTGTTCATGAGACTAAGCAATCAGTAGTCAGCTTCATTAAGTTTATATTTTTGTACTTTCCACACTAGAGGAAAACATTACAGCAGAATTTAAATAACTGCTGAAAAGTTAAGAAAATGCTTCAGTGCTTTTCTGACTAACAACAAATTTAAATATTTGCACAAATCGATTCATGCACTGAACTAATCAACAGTCTTCCATCTTTTTTTTTCTAAAAACAAAACCTCAGAAAATGCCATAATATGTTTTTTTCTCTTAAAAAACCAAACAAAACCAAATCAAACTCATTTTGTAAATGTGACATTTCAAACTTGAACTACATAGAGTGTAATGTAAACAGTCCATGATGAGCTGAATTATGACATCCAAGTTATTTTCTCAAGTGAAAAATTGGCTTCATATATTTATTAGAAAACTACTGGAATATTTTGAGCTTTTTAGACCTATCTTTTGCCAATAAGCAAGGTATTTCAAAAAGATTTGTTTGTATGCACATGGTATTCTTTCTGAAGGCAATGAGTATTTCTGGAACCAAACAGTCTTACCACAGAAATTAAAGGTAAATCACTTTAATTAAATGCATGAGTATTTATGATGGTAGCTAAAAAATTAAAACACATAAAACACAAACCAAAAATGAGTGACACCCATATTTCAGACTTTTAAATTCAGAACAAACACTTTGTTCTAATGCAGAAAGATGTATGGCTAATCATATAGTGATCCCCTGTATAAATTATTATAATATAGAAAGAAGTATTGTGTAGGACCCCCCCAAAAATTTGAAACTAACAAAAAAGTTCTACTCGTGACAGTCCTTCTTACTGTGTCCTATATGACAGTCCTTCTTACTGTGACCTTTGCCTCTAAAACTGGTTTTCTTTATTGGCTTTCTTAAGAACAAAATATTTGTTTTGATAGACCCAAACCAAGTGATTCTAACTGGTATGATTCTATAGTTGCTCAACTGTGTTTTCTCATTGACACAGTGTAGTAATTTCACATTCTTCCACATATTTAAAAGGAATTTACAAATTTTAAAGTGTCTACTGAAAAAAGAATGACTGAATAAATTGATTTAGAAAATTGCTACTAGCTGTTTATCTGGGATACAGTGGTGTGTTCCAGTAAAGAACATTCCACCATTGTCCTAATGGTGACCTATGCTGTGCTCACTCAAATGGCTTGCTGGATGTAAAATGTAAATTCACATTTTCTTATGAAAATTTGCAATGTCAGCTGAGCTTGAATTTTTCTGTATTGTGATTGCAAGGTAAAAATCAGTGCTTAAACCCCCCACAGAACCAAACCCAGGCATTCTGTGTAAGATTTTTTTTTTTCCCTTACAGGTAGCATGGTGACTGCCTGGCATGGCATGTTTGTTATATTGAGGTCTGTTTACCACTGTCTCCTTCTTCTTTTGGACTGGGATGTTACTCCCAAACTGAAGAAGTGCTGTCTCAATGACCAGAAGGGAAAGGATATCTTTCCATGGAGAGATGACTGTGTTTATTTAGCATTTGCAACTTAAACCTAAGGTTAAGTGGATAACAAACAAGGCTATTTGCCCTAAATACGATGGTGCTCAGCACCAGATAAATGCTGAAAATGGTTTGCAATATGTCACTACATATATGAGTGTATGTATATACGTTTTGTGTTACCTTGGATACAAGGCTTGCTCTGTAGGCAGCTAACTGCTTCAGATATTCCTTCTTGGCAGCTTCAGTTTTCTTTTTGTATACCTAAAAACAAAGAGTGTCACATTGGTAAATTAATCTGGTTTTGTTTTTATATATCACCGGTGTGTCTCATGCATCTTCATAACGTCTTTCTAAGTAAACAGCCTTTCCTCCTCACATTGTTTAAAGAGTGAAATAATAAACATCAAATATTTCAAAGAAAATATTGTTCCAATTCTGAAACACCCTTTACATACCCAGCAGTACTGAAAAAACAATATTCCTCATAGCATCTCAGGTTTAATTGTTCCAAGTAAAGTGTGGGATGTACTTTCAAATGGGACCTTTAGGGATGGGGGAAGGTAGGCGTGGGCCTCTTCACTGGCTTCCACTTGTGAGATCAGTTAAAACCCTCTAGGGAAGATGAGAAAGTGCAGAAAGACATTTGAGCTAAATGAAGGAGGAGATGACAGCACCACACAGACCAGCCAAGAGGCTTTTTCTCTTCCCTGGGTAAACTGTTGGGGGCAGTCAAAGAAGCTTCATTGGAGCTGCTAAGGATAATAAATGTTAGTCATTATCCCAGTCTTGATCTCATATCGGTCTAATTAACTTCTCAGGAGCATGTATCTATTTCTGTACATTTCTCTCAACTCACCAAATTATTTTAAATGTGGCCTGCGCACAATCTCATGATAGATTAAAGACGTCGGAGAATCGCTTCAATTTTGCCCAGATTTCAAGATCAAAGATTATCTGCAGGACCTCCTAGCACTACAGTAACATGATGTTAGAAAAGCATTTGTAGATATTGAAGTTTGAAGGTTCTCAGGAGGAGAACCAGCCTCTGAGCCATGGAGCTAACTTGCTATTAGCCATGTCAATGACAGATTTAGCAACAAGTCAGCAATTCTCTTTGCAAATATTGTCATGAGTTTCTCACTACTTCATGGTTTGTTTTTTTTCCTAAAAGGGTAGATTTAGGGGTCATGCATGCGTCTTGGCTTCATATGACTAAATAGGACTGACTCCTTTGTTGAAAAGAAAAGCTTGAAAAACATCTAAGGGTTTAAAAGCAATGGAGACAAATTAAGGGAAAGAAAATGTACTTTTTTATTCTTGTTATAGTTCACAATTTTGAAGTCATATGCCTGAGTTTAATTCACGTGTGGATGGGCATTTGGGATTCATAACATTATACAAAATGAAACTGTAGCTTCATGTTTCTGCTGTCCACTTCTCTAGCCAAATGCACCACCTGGCCACCTGCAGAAAGCCTCCATAAGAGAGAGAGTAAAGACCATCCACCTTCCCCCTCTCATTCCATACTACCTAGTTTACTGGGCTATTGATTCAAAACTAAAAGATAGGCAAAGCTATTTTGGAGGACAATTTTGGAGTGTTCTCCTGAATTCTGCAGCTAAAAACACACATGAACATCTCCTCCCCAGAAAGATAAATTTTCTAAAACTTTAAAGTTTTCTCTTTCGATCTTCCAATGCTCCAGTAAAGCCAGCAGTCCTGTAATGGAGAGGACCTGGCAGCACAGAGTGTACACACAGAGGACAATACAGTTGCAGACTACAAAGTGAGAATGTTAGTGTCAGGCTGGAACAATCCAGTACAACACCATTTTTATAAAGAATGCTTTCATGAAACAATTTTTTGTTTTACTGAGGCTTTGCTTTCAGACACAGAACAAAACTTAGATATGGGCTGGCAAAACTCAGAGGCTGCTTTCCAGGAAGCAAAAGATCATAATGGGAACAGAGAAGTCTTAGGCTTCTCAAACTTTAAATATAAAGTCAGAGAGGGAAAAAAATTGGTTTTAGCTCTGCAAATGTATCTTTGCACCCTTTTAATTTCTCCAGTGTTTGCTGACCTCCTATTGTTTGGGAAAAAAAATATGAAAAAGGAGCAATTTGCTTTTTAAGTTGTAATTGCTTGTGATTATTAGGGGAATTAGTATTTGTTTTGAAAATTAATAAAAAAATCAGTCAACAGTCTGTTCCTAGATGCTGGAATGAATTCAGCTTGACCTATAGAACAAAGACTAAGTTATACTGCTTTGTATATTGCAATGTCTCTGTATCATCCTGACAGCCAACTTAAAGAACAGAGCTGAACAAAGAATTTTACACAGAATAATGTTCTTCAAAAGATCATGTATCTACTGCTTCCACATTGGGTTTTACTTTGCATTACACAAATATAAAAAACAGACACTCCTGCTGTGCTCTTACAGTCACAGCATAATTGAAAGAGTCCTCTGGGACCTGACTTTTCCTGCAAATAGTCATATTGCACAAGGTTAACTCAACAATATGAAGCTAACAACGATTCTGTAAATCTCCATTTAAAACATCACTACTTCACAGGAACATCATTGCACAGTTTTTATTTAATTATTTCCTATCTATGCATCTACTATGTTCAATGTACACACCGACTTGGCCTCTTTTCTTGAATCTTTTGGTGATCGAGTAACAGTCACGTGAACATCACGTCTTCCCTGGTAATACATATTTTAACGATGTAACAGAAGGTCATTATCTTAAAAATGTCCTTAGTGAAGGGTGAGAAGTTTTAGATGACCCCAGCCCACTTCGATGTTTTGCCCCGGCAAGAATGGTCCCTGCAGGATGGCTTGTCTGGAGGGTGATCAGCTGACCCCACTCTGTCCCTGTTGAGGGCATTGGCATGTGCTCTGAGGACAACAGCTTGAGCTCTCACTGTCTATATGCTATTGCCCTTTTGAAGGTGCCCACTCTTCGGGTCAGCATACAAGTAGGCTAATGATCCTCACACTGGGTTTGGAAATTCTGATTGGTCCTGGCTTAGACTAAACATTAGTCTGACTTCTGCCTGTCTGGGAGTAACAACATGGTAATATGAGTAGAAACAAGGTCTGACTGTCAATACTTTTCTCTGAAGGCAATTGAATTTGGCCCTGGCAGTGGGTGCCAGTGGGTACTAGACTTTGTTCTAGACTGGACTTGTGCTGGGGGCCTTATGAAGGCAGGGCAAGTGGGGAGTGTCTTCAACATTTCTTGCAGTACCTCAAACAGGTATGAGTGAGTCAGCTGCTCCTCCCAACCTCTTTGGTTTTAAACGCAGCTGTGAGAATTTTTAGCCCTCAGGCTTAGTTTTGTGTTGTAGTAAGTGCAACAGAGTTGCATCCTTGTAGCACTTCTGGGGATGAAAAAGGCTTGTGTCATCATTCAAGTGTGTTCTAGAAAATAGCAGAAGATCCTTTGAGTTTCATGCTTAAGACAGTGCCAAATCATGAAACACATATATCCAATAATACATTTAACATTTTTCCTGTATCAAGAAGTAGGGTTCTGTTCTTGTGCTATAGTGCATAGTGAGAATATTTAATTTTATTTTTACCATCTCAGAAATAAATCTCTTATAAGGTCATTTTCCTGTCCTCCATCAAGCAACCAACAATTACTAAATAAGTAACTTGACAGAAGCATATAGTTATAGAATTAAGTAATTTCTATCTCCCTTTAATTCAATTAACATGATAATTGAATGTCAACTGATTGTCAGTTAGGCAGGAAAAGCCCATTCTGATTCAGTAGCAGATTTGTTCCTTACACAGTATTTTATTTTTTATATTGTCCCAGTTGTGGAAATTGAATGTTGGCAGAAAAAACTCATAATTTCTGTATATACAGGGTGGGTCAGTTTAATTTATTTTTATTCTCTTCAGCATTTTATAGAAACTCCAAGACACCAAGACTACATTATTGGTCTATAAATGGAACTTGCTGGCCTTATTTTCTTACTGTGCTTCACAAATGCAAATGTAGACAGCAGAATACACAAGTCCTTATTTAATTGAACTACCAAGATAACTTCAAGGTCCTTACACTGTTTAGCAAAATGTGTAGAAATAAAGAAGAAGATACTTTCCAAAATGAGCAAGTACAAAGCTCTACTTTCTGCATATAAATATATAAGATAGAATTTGAATTAAGCCACTAGGGAAAATGAATGTCCTGGGACAACACTCACAAATACTATATTTACCAAATTAAAACCACAATAGAACATCGGCACTTCTGTATTATGATGCCAGCTTCTGTTCATGTTTTGCTTTATGTATTTTAACTGCTGTTTAGTTCTTGTCCTTTTGGATCATAAATTCCTTGAGGCAGGCTTTGTGTCTCTGGTGTTCTTCTATGTGTTTTATAATATGAAACTCATCAGTGATATATATATAGCTGACATATACCTTGTAACATCTTAAGCCAAGACTTAGTTCTGGTTAACCATTTTTTCCCAATGAACTTCCTCTCAACTTGCTTCTAGAAGATTATTAATACATCACAACACACTAGGCACCAGGATTACTACCCTGTTCCACGTGGCTTGCACCCTTAGTTCCTCAGAACAGATCTCCCTTCCCCCAGTCATCACAAGAGCCAACAGGCACTCAAACATCTGCAACCATGTCCTCAGTTTTGAGTATCAGGTGCTAATGGAAGATTATTGCATGTGACTACAGTCCCCTTTGACAGTCGAGATGATACTAGAGACTTGGTTACAGTGGACTAAACTGACTGATGGTTTTAGGAGAAAAAGGGACTTTCAAAATTTGTGCCTCATGGAAGTCTGCAAAAGCTGTGTGTCTCCTAGTTGACAAAGCACATTATAAAGAACCATGCTACTTCCCTGGCTTCGCCTAAATAGATGGTACAAGGATGAAAAAGAAAGGGAAGTTTTCCATTTATCTTGTGAATATGTCCTTAGAGCTAACACTTGCCAGCAAGTTATATTTGTCTTTTTAAAACGATGTAAAAGTGCTCGCATTTGTTTTGGTGGAAGTGTTCCAGAACCTCCTCAAAACAGTATATGCAAAAGTAGTAAATCAAAACTCAGCATGACCGATTTTGTCTTCTTGGTCTCTGCAGTGTTATAACCCATGGGAGTGTCACTTTCATGGGCTACAGTTACAGGAATGTCATCTGATAAAATACAGTAGGCTGCAATCCAGAATTAAATTCCACATTCAGACTGTCGTTCCTGGCCCTAAATACCTAGGCTCATAGAGAAAACTTGTTTTTTTTCCAAGTGGGAGACATATCTCTAGTTTTAATCTCCTGATTTTGCAGCAAAGGCACCTAGAGCTGCACACACACATCTAAAATATGGAGAAAGATATTCCCAGAGCAGTCAGGAAAAAAAATCCCCAGAATTGCTTAATGGATACTGAAATATGTTACCATTTGATTCTTAATCTAGGTGCATACAGTAACAGAAAGAGGCCCAGGGCTAGCTATATGGCTCAGCAGTCTCTTTGACTGTAGAGCATGAAAAAGATACTGATGACATATTAGAAGCTTAGGGTAAAGAATTCAGTCTTTCCGGCATGGAGGGGAAAGATCACAGGCCAAATTCAGGTCTAGCACAAACAGTGAGACTCAATGGAGATCACTGAAAATTACAGCCATTTGTGCCAGGCCTAAATCTGACCTTATAGTCTTGATGTTTGCAGCACGGGAACAGGACTGCAAACTTTATCAGAAGCATATTGAATGAAAGTTGGGCACAAAAGACGTGACATTAAACATATGATTTATGTGGTGATTATTTCCACTTGCTGGTACTGTTTAAAAAAAAAAAACAAGGATGTGAGCCCGAATGGAGGCATAATAATTGGGCCTAAATCCAGTTTTGTAGGCAAATGACTTGAAGTCATGCTCCTATCAAGCTCAAATGTATGGACAAAAGGTGGGGAAGGAGAATAAGTAGAAAATTAAGGCTATTATTTATACACATTGCTATGGCAATATTTGGAATCCAGGGTCCTTTTGGCCCAGCTGCTTGCAAATACAGCAAGAAGGTGAAGTGGAGTTAAAGTCAATATTTCTTAACTCGGTGGCCTTGTGCAATATTTCTGTAGGAGCTGTGTCTGTTGTATGTTGCAAGTGGATATCAGAAATCCACTCAGGACATGGGGTGTCTGATGTTCCCTGTGACTTCAGTGCTCCCAGGAGGCTGTAGGAGGACCAGGCTGCTGGGCAGGAGGCTGGCCAGGAGGCCAGCAGAGGATAGCCTCTGTTAGCCTACGCAGAGCAGGATGTGGCAGCTCCTATGGTGACCTAGGTGACTCCTACGGTGACATTAATTCTATATTTTTCTGTGACAGGGGGGAAGGTCTCCCAACCCAAGTGCACAGCACAGTCCTGCTCACTCAGCTCAGCTCTGGGTGGCAGTGGGAAGTGTCAGGTGAGAGAGGTCCTGCAACAAAACTGCATTGCAAACAGGGGGCCTGACGCTGCTCTCCTCTGGAGCCAGTAGAAGTTAAGGACTTGAAGGGCTGGGCCCTGTAGAAGCCAGGGCCATAGAATAATTTGAAGATATAAATTTACAAATGTGAACACAGACATGAGTTGTATCTGTGCTGAATGTGTGCCTGTTCTTGACCCATTTGTGTTCCAGTTCATTAAGCCCAGATGCTTTCATAGAAAGGGAGAAGGAGAATACACCAGGATGAGGATCGGTTGTTTTAAACTCTTGACACTCTCGTCTAGAGCTTTAAAGGGTAGAGATGCAATTTCAATACAGAAATCTGTGAGGAAAAACAGTGCATCTCCCAAACACACCTAAGATACAGAACTCATAAAAGCAACTTTGCTGGTGCAGGTACCTGGGAAGGGAGATGCAAGGTTGCTGTCTATTGTGCCTATTTCTGAATCCCTTTTGCTTGTAATTCACTCTGGCAGTGTGCACACACAGATGTGCCTTCTCTTCCTATTCTCTTTTAAAAAATAAAACAAAGCTAAACCTTTTGTGGTTGCTTATCTACTAAACTGAAGGTATGTTATCATAGCCTTACAGGTGTGTTAGTTATTCCTTGGAGAATGGCATCTCATTCTGGGAGGGAGGAGAAGCTAGCATAGGTGTCCCCAAAAGTCAGGTGGTGCCAAGACATGTTGAAACACTGATCTTGTATCCACTTTGATCTGACTTGTAGTGTCTCACATCATGAGAGAAGCTGTGGAGATGTGAAATGTTGGCCAGCATTACTTTAAAAACGCCTCCTGATCTACCCGATTCATTCCAGAACTAGATAATGGACTGTTATGTCCCTGTGGTCAAAAGAGAAACTTGTAGAACATGCTTTGTTATTTTTCGTGCCCAAATCAGTTTGGGTTATTTTTAATGACCAAAACAGAAATCCCTGAAAGCTTGTGGGTTATAGTGAAAATGGTAACAGCATCACAAACACTGACACTAATGCACAGGGGCTTCTTTTTACATATGTATTGGTAACATCCAATCCAAGTTCCATCAGATGTTAAAGAATAAACTGCAGCTTTTATCTAGTGGGTCTTTGAGCACCAATGAGGAGTAAATGATTTGATTTTGTGAGCTCTGAGGATTTGTCAGCTGCCTCATATGTATAATTCTGGCTCTTCATATTCCTGCTGCTTCTAATTTAGCAGGACAGGCTCATAATTGAAGCAAATTAACTATTTACACTTGCCACTTCTACCAGGGGAAGAGGACACATCAGCAGGAAAGAATGAGTGGGAAATTAAATTCTTCCCACTTGTGTCAGATCTGCCCTTATATAAACACATTAGCAGTAATTTCATGAGGCGTCAACCATAGGAATAAATACTGAGGGATAAAATAATGAGGTGTTGCTATTGAGCTGAACTGTTGCAGCTAATATTACTGCGTATGAATTATGCAGCCTGAAAAGACAGCATCTGTTACAGCACTCTAGCACGTTGTTTTACCTGCTTCTTCTGATTGTTAAGCCTTGGGTACCCTATGTGAATCCATCCTTCTTCCAGCTGTGGGGCCAGTGCAACATTTAAGTAAACACCCAGAAACACATACAAATACACAAGTACGCACACTAAGCTGTTCATAGGAGGCCAAATTAATTCCTTCTAGAATTCCAGTTAAGTCACTGAAGTTACACCAGAGATTAATTTTGTTGAATGTTGAATAGACGTTCAATTCCATTTTTAGAATAACAGAACATTTATTAAGGGCTTTGGCTGAAGTTTTAAAGTTACGCTAATGTAAACAAGAACATTTTGTTTGTAATTTGCCACATCTATTACAGCTTTACTAGGACTCCAATTAGAAACTTAAGGTTCATTTAGTACATGCACATCTGGTACTGATTTAAAATATTTTCCTTTTTCATCTAAGGACAGAAAATGACCTAAACAGCCTTTTTACCCAGTTTAAACCAGTGTTCTGTCTGAAAGCCAGAGACTCAACCATTTAGCATGTTGAACCCTCTTTCCTGGGGGCTATCTTCTCTTTGCTGTAAAAATGTGTGCAAAGGGCAAAGAAGTACATAAATAAGCTATAAAAATAGGATGCACAGAAGTATAGTACTGACTAAGGAGAAAACAGTGTTTGTGATCATGAGAGTGAAACTGGAAGCCACTGAAAAAAATATCCCTCTTCTATGACTACAGCACTGAGGAGAATGTACCTCAACATACTACTGCTACAGCTGCTTTCCATTCACAGATTTATTAATCTGAACAGTTTTAGAAAACATTTACAGTGAAAAATGAAGGAAAGTGCAAAGTCATGGCTTCTTATTATGTGTCATTATTGTAATCCAATTCAGAACCTGAGAAGAAACCATGACAAAACCCACCATGACCACTAAAGTCCCTTTAATTTCTGGACTTCTCTGTGTGGATATGTTTGGACAAACAAAACACAGGCACATAGCAACACTGTTTGAAAATGTCCCTTTTACAAACAGAAATTAATGGGAACATTTATGGCATGTGACCCAGAAATGAAAATGTCTTCATATGGTAAAATGGGGGGGAAGTATACTAGTATATGCTTTAATCTAATAAATTGCAATATTCTCACAGTAAGAGTATCAGTGATTGATTTTAAGCATAACCTTCCCCTAACTTCAGTAAGGCACCCACCATCATCCAGTTCATAATAACATTTCCTTTTTTTGTCATTCAAATCCTATTTTCTCAAATAACACTTTCCTAATTCTTCACAGTTTGAAAAAGATATGTGGTTATTGCACAAAGCTTTTCAAGTTACAGCCTAATATGTCAGGTTATCAAAATTTTGCTGCTAAGGGTTGGATATACATATACTGCCTTTATGTTATTACTGTACTGAGCTTCTGTACCTTTATTTATTCTGTGGTCAATCTTCAGGAAGAAACAAGAATTCTATGCATTTCAGAAAAAACTGGCTCAGATCATAGGAATGAAGATTTCATTTCAGCATGAAAACATGAGGCTATTCTTCTTTCTCAATAGCTGCATTATGTTCTACTTTCTGATCCATTTATGTTTACTATTTAAATACTAAAAGGAGTTCCAATTCAGGAAACATAATTTGGAAACATACTTCTATTTAAATTTCAGAATAAGCATTAGCTTTCAAAACATAAAAGCCAGAAGCTTTATGATAATGAATCCTTTTCAGCAAGTATAATTCATCAATAAAGTAGTCCTCTAATGATGTTATTGTTTCTTTATTTAACTATTTTTGAATTTCTGAAGATTCTTCAATGCCAAATGCCAAATGCTACATTTGGTAGCTTCAATCATTTGTATTTTTAGAATCCAATTTTCCTACCAGAGACATAGGTTTCGTAACAGTTACTAATGCTCTGGATCTGAAAAATTAGGCCTTTAAAATACAGACTATCTAGTCAGTTAAGAAGTCTTGTAATCATTACTTTGTACATTATATCCCTAATGGAATAAAAAATGAGTTTAAATTCATTCTAGAAAATCAGATTGCCAATTTTATTTTTTTTTAAATGGGGACTATCTTTTATTATTTTTGTACAGTGCTCATTAGAAGGGGTTTTGGCCTAGAGTTTTAAAAATGTGCTTAATACATGATAATGAATAGGCAAAATGAGTCAAAGAGCAACAAAGATATGCTAACCCAAACTCCTGGAAAAATTTGCTTAAAAGCCTAGTTGCAGCCATTTTTTCACAAATGTGTCATGCGGGTTCCATAACACATCATTCTGCTGTGTTTCAACTTAAATTAAGAACAAAGAGATAAGGAAAATAAATCTAGTTCTGCTGTTCCAGCGTAAGCCTTATTCAATTACTGCTTTCAATTATGAATAGGAAATTGAAGTTACAGCTGGACATTCAGGACTTTATGCTTGTGAACTTAACCAAAAGTATAGTCTGTACTTTTTCTGGATCAAAACTGAACAAACATCATCATGGTCTCAAAAAGTAATTCTCAACAACAGAACTGTTGTACTGGGAAGATCTAAACAGCCTGCCAGATCTAGAACCTTGGCCTTTCTCGGACATATTAAAAAAGGGAGAAGAAAAAGACAACACAACAAAATAAATAATGTGCAAGGCCGAGTGATTTCTCTCATCCCTATGTTCCTCAAGCTAAACCTTCCAAATGCTGGACTTATTCAATGGGAGGTACTAGATAGCATAAGCTTTTTTTTTTTTTTTAAATTTTATTTTTAGATAGTCACTGAGTGACAAATCTTGATTCTTACTAAACTGGTATCTTTAACAAGGATCTAGACGTAACTTCACCATCCACTTATTAACAAAGTAAAACCTTTTTTTTCCAAGCCCAAATAATTTTACATACCAAAAAATCATAAGAAACTTTTCCTTTAATTCTTAGTCTTATTAGCTATAATTTTGTAGTAATAATGTGTGAATGAACAAGATTCAATTTAGTACCAGTACTCTTCCATTCTCTGTGTTGACATCAATCCCCACCCAGGTCTCCTGCAGCCAGTATAACTCTCATCCAGCGTAACCTGTCCTTTCATGTCTGTTTCCTTCTTAAATTTCCCATTTCTTTATCAAACCTTTATCAATTCTGCTGGCAGTCAGTAGAAATGCAATCAAAACCAACAAAACAGCAATGGTATGCTATAGTGAGGATGAATGGTGTTTGCCAACTGTCACCTCATGAACATGATGAGCTTCCAGAGTTACCCACTTTCACATAGCATTTGACTGACTTGGAAGGATTTCTGCAAAGGTTCGGGTCCAGCTCTGCTGACCTCACTGCAGAACCAAGGCCTTTCTATGGAAGACAGAGCTAATACATACATACATACTAATACATACGCATGTATGCTAGAGGATATGCCAGAACACTGTCCACCAGTGTCCACCCTAGGTCTCTTTGGGTCAACATATCACTGATTTCTTTCATAAAAGCCTGGTGGTTTGGGAGCAAAGGCAAGCTCAGCTTCCCTTCTGGCATAATGGGATCATGGGGCAGGGAAACATCTGCAACTAGGAGCTCAGATATATGTAAGGTCCCACTGCACAGGTCTAAGCTCTGGTAGCAAGATCTTCTTACACCATGGTGTCAATACGTAGGGGCAATGCCATCATAAAATCCTAGGCCCACTCATTCTGGCGTAAAACAATCCTAAATATAATCCTAAAGCTCATGTCATACTCTAAGAAACTAAGAAAATTCTTTTACTTGTTTCATACAGACAAAATGAAACAATACTCTCCTTATCTCAGCCTCTTTAAATCATATTCTTGAAATGTCACATATTCAAGTTTCATCCTGGCAAACAAAAGAAGCTGCCTACAGTGCTTAGATGACCCTGATAACGCTTTCCTGAAACAAAGCCTCTGAGCTCTAGCACATATTGTACCTGTTTTTGTTCTTCTCCTAAGCCGTCCCACATTGAAGCTACAATTTTAGAGACTTCACCAAAAGTAGCATTGGGGTTTTGGCCCTTGATGGCTGCTTGAGTGTCTCGAAAGAACAATGCATAGGCAGACACAGGTTTCTGTGGCTCATTTGGGTCCTTCTTCTTCTTCTTTTTGGGAGTTTTAGGTTTCTTTCCCATATCTGATGCAGGTCTCTTCTCGCCACCATTGACCTGTAACATAAAATTAGGAAAGTACTATTAAATACACAGCCAATTTAATTCAGTCCATCCATTGTTACGGCCTCCATGATACAAAAATTTTGGATTTTGCATGCAAAATAGAATTTTTGTTGCCATCTTTGATAATCCAAATGTTGACACTCTCACCCTTCCTCAGTTTGTCCCCAGAGTACTATTCAAATCAATTTCTTTTGCAACTGGTGGTACACCTTCCAGGGACTTTGAAGAGAATCTGATTGTGAATCAAACACAAAGTTATAGACATTCCCCTGTACACCTTCTAATTAAAGTCTGAAGAAACAAAGCTTCACCAGTATAGACAGTTTAGAGCCCCTTGAAGGATCAGTTCTGATCTATCTGTATTTAGCTGCATAGTTTCTTTGTCTGCTCATGTAGAAGCAAACGGTTCGAGGAAAGGAGTGATAGAGGAATGATATATGGAGGAAAGTTCATGTCCATCACCTGAAAAAAAAATGCGTATGAGCATTTGTGCAAACACCAAAGTACCCTATTTTCCTAGTGAAGCTGGTGAAGGGTCTAGAACACAAGTCTTGTGAGGAGCAGCCGAGGGAAGTGGGTTGCTTAACCTGGAGAGGGTGGCTCAGGGGAGATGTTCTTACTCTCTACAACTGCCTGAAAGGTGGCTGTTGGGGTCTTGACCCAAGTTACAAGCTGTAAAATGAAAAGCAATGGCCTAAAGTGGCACCTGGCGAAGTATAGTTGGATATTGGGAAAAATTTCTTCACTGAGAGGGTTGTCAAGCATTGGAACAGGCTGTCCGGAGAGGTGGTGGAGTAACTATCCCTGGCATAATTTAAAAGATGTGTAGATGTGGCAGCTGGAGACATGGCTTAGTGGTGGACTTGGAAGTGTGAGGTTAACAGTCGGACTCAATGATCTTAAAAGTATTTTCTAACCTCAGTGACTCTATGACTGACAAGCACATAAAGGGACACTGACCTGACTCTTCGACAGATTGGAGGTCCATGGCAAACCAGATTCTCTTGATATAATCACTTAATTTACTATACCTGTAGCGATGATGTGTGATCTTACAAGTGGTTTCAAAGGCTCTTTTCTTTTGTAGGCATGACCAAAGTACTGTGCATCATACGTGTTTTGAAGTATGAGAAGATCAAGAGCATAAAGGGTATGCTCTAGGCTAAGGATCTACTAGGCATGACTTCTTTCACTTCCCTCTATTATTATTTTTTAATAATGCATATCAAAGAAGAATACAGATGTTCAATTCAGTGGAACTGCATGAGCAAAATGGCTGGAAATCCTCATTTTGAGAAAAAAAAGCTTTTTTATTTTTCTATAGGCATCACTGTGTGGTGCCTGACAGAACCCAGGTGACTACAGTGAACAACCTGGATCTCTGTGGCTTACTAAAAACAGCAACAAAGTAATGACCACAATTTGAAAATTAAATTGATTCCTTTCTGGGCATTATGTTACAATAGATGCATCTTTACTACAAAGTTAACGGACATGCTGCCTATTGGCAGCATTTGGGAAATATGAAAAAACAGAAGAAGTGTTCTACCCATTATTAAGTTACCCAACATTTAATCTCTTGCTATTATTTCATTCTATGGGGCACACAAAACTAGCCATTTAAGGATAACTAACTAGGGTTCCCTAGTTAATTTGACATCAGTTTAAACTCTTCAGAAGTTCTGTGCAAACTCCATGAGCAAGAAGACTTGACAATAATTTGTTCTATAGTTAAAATTTTACCTTGGGGATTTATTAAAGTCTTCCTCTTTTCAGATTGGTTTGAAATAAGGAGATTTTAAAGTTCTCTGTATATTAGGATACCACATTACTTCAACTACCCTTAAACTAGGTGATATACTACAGAAACTTGTGTAAGTCGCCTCCTGGTAAGCTGCTCTGAGAACGGCTCTAAAACCTTATTCTCCAATCTTAATGATCAAGACACTTCAAACCCCCACTGTTAAAAACAGAGTACTCACAGGGGAAATTGTGTTTGTCTTATATGAAAATAACGAAATAAAAAGAATACAAGAATTCCAGTACTAATAATCCTGCAAATGGCTGAGATGATGGCCTACCTTCTGCTCCCATCAGTCTATCAGCTTCATAGACTTCACTTCTAAACACCAAAGCAGAGACAGATGGAAAATAAAATAAAACCCATATATATTCTGCTAGGCATAGACTTGTGCCTCAAAATCCCTGGAGGTGTAGTTAGCTCATGGTAATCCACCTCCTGTCATGGCTTATTGCTTAATTATGGTGATGTATTTAACTTATTTATCACAAGAAAGCAATAATCTTTCACTTTAAAAAAGTGTACATTAACCATGTTGCACATATAATAGATCACAAGAATATCTAGTGTAGGGTTTAAAACTATCAAGTAAGGCACATCATTGATATCTAAATGTCCCTTGAGAACTTGGAAAATGTCTATAAGCATATTTAAAATAAACTGCAATAGTACCAAAGCCTTTAATGGAGCTAGGAGAGCTGTTTTATGCACACTATCTTGCAGTAATCGCTGTAGTTTAAAATAGATTTTAATCAAGCACCATCTGCATAATAGGTTGAACAGACAACATAGAATTCTACTTATAACTCCTATCATATAAAGTAAATATTGTAAAACCTCTGCCACATAAAGAGAATATGCTGCACCAGTTCTTTAGTAATTGTGTTTCTGTTATTTAATTCTCGCTATTTGCAATCCTCTCTCTATCTTCCCTCTAAAATACATTATTTGAATTTCTCTCATAAGTGATATGCAAATGAGCATGGAAGAAAACCCTGTTATCCATCTATGAAGAAATACTTATTTACAAACCAGTAATGCTTCCAGCAGCTCACAATTATGCTTGGCAATAACCAAGTACATGTTTAGCAATCCAACAGTATGAATTATGGCAAGAATTACATAAATGTAATATTCCAGTGTTCAGGTGGTCAGAATAAAGCATGTGCTAAGTGGCTACTTTGTTTAACATGTATTTCAGTTACTTACAAGTATTGATTTTTAAGTTCTCCCTTTTTTCTTCTTCTAACAATAGCCCCACACATGAGATTTAGAAGAATTAGGGAGACTCCTTTCAGAGATTATATACTTAATCTGAGACTACATTTCACATTTCCATGGACCTAGCAGTTTTCTGACTGTATATCTAGCCTTACAATTACACTACTATTGTCACTGACCTTATGGTCAAGCAACCTCATCTGTCCTGATTTTAGAGCCACAGCATGTAGGGAAACTGAGCCCTCTATAATGCAGCTCTGTTCTCTTTTTTTGTGCAAGGGAATATAGGACAGCTGAAGTCTGAACAGCCTATGTGAAAGGGTTTTTATGAGAATGAGTATTGCCAAAAAGTATTTAGCAGCTGCTGCCATTAGTTCTGTGTATGTTGGATAAGGCTTACAAAGATTTGAATATTTATCATAGAATGAACATCCAAGAAGTTCAGTACATGAACAATTACATTAGTTTGTAAAGTTTCCCCATTACTGAAATTTGGAATACATTAATTAAGCTGAAATGCTAATTTCTTTCACGCATGGAAATCAGTTGTTCATGGGGATACAGTTATATTATGTACATAGGTACATAATGTACTCATTTGTTTATACTTTCCATCATCCTCTTTCTAGAAATTCATGCAATCATGAACAGGACATTGAGATTTCTGTAATTTTTTTTCTCTAGATAGAAATAGGTATAGCTGTTAGGGAGCGGTCTCCCAAATATGCTATCACAGGACCAGTGGCTTCCCTTTCACACATAAGGCTGGGCTTTCAGCTGGTATAAACTAAGAAAGGTCATCTGAGGTGATTTTCCATTTGAAAATGTACTTTGTCTTTTTGATCAATGTTGGTACATAGGCAAACATCTTCTTCTGCTGGTTAAATGGGGAGAACTTCACTGTTGCTGTTAACAATGTGGTGAATTCAGAGGGAGTTGGTTTTTACATAGTCCTCACGGCAGGAACATCTCACTGACTCCATGAAGTGAGCTCCAGCAGCTGCTAAAGGACTGGAACATGGGCACCTCCACTGAAGGACTGACTAATGATCTCTGGCCCTGATTTCTAAAGTAATAGCACACATCTACATGGTAGTTTATAAATGAAAGAGAAAACTCAAAATTTAGCCAAGTTATATTCAGGTAAAAGACACAGGTTTTCACAAGAGATAGAACAGCTGGTCTATCTCTTTCTGTCCCCATCCTCTGCCTTCTTTCACTGGAAAAGGATTTCTGGAGTGAGAACATTCACAGGTCCCTCCAAAGCAATTCTGAGAAAATGTAATACTGTTGTTTCTGGGGAGAAAGATCTCCACAGAAAAATAGTTTATTCTGAGTATTCATATCCAGTAACTGGCAGCTTCCAGGAAGAGCAATCGAACAGAATATACACAGCGGAGAGTTTAAAATCATGAACTACAACAATACACTAACTCCTTAGGCTGATTATTCAAACCCTCTTGCCTTTTATGGAGGGAACTACAGCAGAACCATTGCACTGGATCAGGCATGCCAGCCTGTCTCCCTGCTAACAGCCTGTCTCCAATGGTGGCCAGCCTCAAGTGTTTTCATGAAGCCCTAAGAAATCCTACATGCATGATACTATCTGCTCCCCATCAAGCTGGTTTAAACCATATTACTCAGATAAGAATTTAAGCCCTCTGTCATTGTTAACCAAATTTAATATCCTTTAAAACTTTTCTTTTGGCAGAGAAATTATAATTATAGAATTTTAGGGCAATGTACGGACTTCAGCATACCGAATTTAATTTTGTGTTGCACATTGTGCCTTTTGTCATCTTTTTCTGCTTAGGTTGAGAGCATGAGAGAAAAATAACACAGCTTGTTAAAAAGTTGAACACTATATAAACTGGCTTCCACAAAGAAAGGACCAAGTCTTACTCAGTCTACAGTATCTTATATTTCTCTATTGAAAACATTAATTTCAGATAACTACTGCTTGCATGAAAACGCAACCCTACACTTTTGCTAGCACAAAGTGTTACAGTGAAAAAGTACATGAAAACTACGGGTGAAATAACTGAAATATTTGATAGAAGCAGAAAGGAAATATTAATTATTTGAGTGGATGTCTTCTCCAGAAGTTCGAGCATCTTGCACACTCACCAGTATATGTAAAAATATTAGCAGAGCAACAGGAGTAGCCAATAAATTATTCCAAAAAAGTAAAGGTTGCCTGGAATTATTTTTACACAGCGGTATTCTAAAGTCTTCCTCAGTAAGGTAGTGCTCATTTAAAATGTATGAATTATTCAGTAATTTTTAAAACCTAAAATTTGTAAAAGCAGAGGAATGTCCTGAAATAAAACTTTTGAATCAGAATTTATTAGAAATGTAGTAAAACACATGTCTCCAATTAAGTGATTATTTTATAGCTTGAGGCATGAAAAACAATATAATTTGAAAACAAATCAGGCTTACATTTCTTGACTGGATTATACCCCCTCAGTGACTCACAATATGTTTTCTTCACATTCCTTTTAAGTCTGCAACTTTTCCCCACAAGCCGCATCTGTGGTACACGACATGGTACACACTACACTGCAGGAGTGATCTGATAGGACTGCTATTTTGTAGTGACCATAAAACAGAGCTAAAGAGGTTCTCAATTTCAATATACTCTATTCCTGGTTTAAGGGATGACTTTGCGCTAAGTTCCAATCTTTCCATGTCTCAGCTGTTCTGTCTGTGAATTTAAGTTAACAGACTTGTGTATTTTTGGGAGGTTTTCAGGATTTTGGGAGATTGGGAGATTTATGCTACATAGATTGACATTTATTCTTTAAAGAAATTTATTATGTAAATTAGTCTTATCACTTCATGCTTGTACTGACACTAAAATGAAGCTTAAACATGTCATGATGAAGTGTCAGCACCTCTCAGAGTATAAATGCATAATGGGCCTTCCAGATTTTCAAGGTAAGGTTTTTAAAGTTCACAGGATCTTTCTGTTCTGGTTGCTATGATATTGTGTTTACTCATCCCGTGACCAAGTAGCAAAGGCTAAGCATATTGCACCGACTGTTCATACTTTTTATAGCAGTAACTTGATATTTAACTGGAAACAAACATCCCTGCTATGCAAGTGAGAAAACTCAACCCTTATATTAAAGTCCGAGAGAAATGCCTATCCTTTAAGTGTTTAACAGCATTCCAGTTGGCTCTCATGAAGAGGAATGATGTAATTTACTCAAGCTGCCTGAAGAATTCACTGGATAAGTTCTGTATTCATAACCCTTTATTCACTTCAGTCAACCACCAATAATATATAAAGTATCACCTTAATAACTGTGGCCATATGATTCATTTAGCAGGTCCTAGAAATATCCATAATTTACATAGTAATCCTAGCATCTAAGCCTACCTTAGAGCTATCTTCTCCTTCATCTTCATGGACTGAACTGGATGGTGAAGGAGTTGCAGATTTGCTTCCAGGTGGAGAGGGCGAGTTGTGAGGAACACTGTTTCCACCCATATTCAAACCAAGCTGTGCACTGAGCTGGGACTGGTTAATAGTAGTCAGCTGCCCATGCTGCATCATTCCTGGCTGCCTAATATCTGCAGGTTGAACCCTTGGCCTCATGGTTGCCATCTGAGGATGGGAACTATACTGGGCTCCTTCTGTATTCCGTAAATCTTGCATCTACAAGAGGAAAAAAACTGTATTAAGCATATCACTAATAAAGTGTTCTGTTCCTTTAGACCTCAGTTGGCCTGATAGGCTAGGTAAGGCTTAAAGGAAATGGCAAATACTTAAATAAACATATAAATACTGGAAATAAACAGAGTAAGGATATGATTGACATTTGCATAACACTGACTGTTATAAACTATTCAGGCTCTAGCCACAGCCCCTGGGAATAGCAAAAAAGCAATGAGAGCTTTTTTTATTTTTTTTTTTCACAGGGGGAACAAAAGGGCACTGCTTTCTTTAACTGCATGTAGAGTATTTCTGAAATGCTAACAAACAGTTAGCACTCTGAAGTTCAGACCTACATCAGAACATGAACATCCTCAAAATTCAAAACAATTTCCAGATCCTGCTTTATTAACATAGGATGTTTGTGTTTGAAAACTGCTGCTCCTAAAATCACAACTCACAGAATTTGAATATCTAGTATTAGGTCCAAATCTTTTTTGCCTGGTGCTGCCCAACGAGATACTGGACTTTTCATGATTTAGACCACTGACAAGAAGGATGCACTGATAGACTGATTAAATGATTTCTGAGTTGATTTACTGCTAAGACATATATGAACAGAAAGCTTGGAAACTGCAGGATTGACAAATGAATCCATTGTGCTATGTGGGTCACCGCTTCTTAGCATTAACGAGACATACTATTTTAATGCAAGCAACAAATTCAGTCTCTGCAAGGATAAGAATTAAAAGCACTGGAGGATGAAACTCCTTTCTTGTCCAGAGGTCAAATGCACATACATACAGACCTTACAGATTGTCTGCAGCATCTTTTCAGTACACTCATACAGAAACACAACAAATAGCAAAGAGTATCAGAGAAAAGCTCAGATTTAAGCTAAGGTGTTCTGCGGTTGATTTAAAATTGAAGTGTCAATTCAGAGCTGAAATGAAATAGATATAGTTGTCTACCTGTGCCTCAGACAAACATGCTGTATATATGAAGTAGAATCTAACAGGAGCTATGTTTGTTTAAGTTCCATTAAGATGAGGACATATGTTAATGGTTCAGTATATTAACATAGCCACATTTATTCCACTTATAGTCTTTGTTAGACATGTCATGTGAATTGTCTATAGATCACTCAGATTTTATTTTTTTAAAGCTTTTTATAACTTGTGACTTCTATAACCTATCTCTTGCTCATACACACACTCCTTTATATCACAGCAATCTGCAAGATACCTTTTAACCAGTAACACAAGGGAAAAAAAGTAAAGATAAACCTGTAACTTCACCTTTTCTCTCCTTATTGATGGTGTAAAAATGTATCAATTTTAGGAAGATTTTTTATGAGCTTGAGGATTGATTTTTGTAAAGGTGACTGGCTGGCAGTAAATCAAACTAATACCATTAGTTATGGTATACTTACCACTTTACCTGTACTTGTGTCTCTGAAAAGTATTTGAAATGGCTTCTGACAATATGACATCCCAATTATACCTGTATTTATGTTGCTTTAGAAATTAATAGTTTTTGGTAAAAAAGAGTTATCGATACAAACATGTTTTTCCAGTTCATTTAATGACTACTATAGTATCGTAGAAAAGGAGCAGAGAGAGCACAGTGGATGAAATCAATTGCAGGCTGAAATTTGAATCCTGGTAGACATTTATATTTTTAAATTACTACTGATTTCTCGGTCCCTTCCCTCCCGTATCAGCTTCCCTCCTTGCTAAGCATATTAGCCTTGAAAACTATCATTATCTCTTCCTATAGCAGACAACCTGCACCAAAATAGTTGTGCCTGAGAAGCTGTTACTCCCGCTTGGCAATTTTGTTTTGGATCCAGCTGCTGAGCTGGGCAGCAGTTGGGAATGCAGAGCAGGATTGTGGGTTCTCCAGGTCCTCTTGGCCAGCTCGAGGCAGGAGGGCAGGGGATGGAAATCCACACAGTCCCTCACGTGCTGGGCACAGGAAGGCAAAACCCTCCCCAAGGCCCTCCCTTCACCCTGTCTGTGGTGCTTGTGCTTTAGCATGGGTGTGTGCCCACCCTAGGGACCCTCCACCCTGCAGGGGCTGAGCTCAAGCTGCCCTGCTTGCAAACACCTTGGGTTTTCATGGGGCAGGACCTCATGGTGCTGAATAAACCCTGCCAGAAAAGGCTGTAAAAGCATGGCTGCTTTTTAATAAGCACTGTAATGATTTTATGAACTCTAGAAAAGAAACAAGCACCATCTGATACTCCTAACTCCTATTCTGAACAAACTTAAGAATTATCTATCTTGAAAAGCAGGGCAATGCTTACCATTTAAATTACTTTTCCTCAAGTAAAATACAATACAATAGCTTTAACTGATGCACAGGAAGTTCCACCTGAACATGAGGAGGAACTTTACAGTGTGGGTGAACAGGTTGCCCAGAGAGGTAGTTGAAACTCCCTCATTGGAGATATTCAGGAACCGTCTGGACACAATCCACTGCCATGTGCTCCAGAATGACCCTAGGTTGGACCAGATAACCCACTGTGGTCCCTTCCAACCTTAACCCTTCTCTTATTCTGCTTTATTCAAAAAGATTTCTCCTTTATTAAAAACTCTTCATATGAGCTTCAAATATTATCAGATATAGATAGTACTGGATTCAGAACATCTAGTGTTTGTTTTTTTTTGAACAACATATATTTTTAAACATGTGTTAAGTATATGACATAATTTTAGGCCCAGCACTGGATATAGACTGTATTTTCAGATAATACAACATCAACTGAACAGTACTAAATGCATCCCCATGTAAAACACACACAAATGTGTGAATATATATATATTTGCAAGAGAACCCTTCACTAGGGAAATTCTGAGGACTGCAAATGAGGTGGTGCAGTAGAAAAAAACTCAGTATTTTTCCTTTGACATGAATTCAGTTTGTCTTCTGAATTTTTAAATCAGATGAATATCAGAGACCTTCAGAAAACCAGGTGTAAACAGCAAGTTTGTTTAACAGCAGATGTTCCCTTTTGGATGCTAAGCCAGTACCCCATCCCGCCTTACCCAAGGCACCTGACCACATAAATGTGAAAAGCTGTGAGGTTATACCATGGAAAACATCTGATGATGAACCTTCAGGTTCCTAAAGGATCAACAAACCAAGAATTGTTCCATCTTCTCTGCTGGGTTCGAGAACAGAGTCATCCATGAAAACCATACACTTGGGTCATTGCTGAGGAGTGACGTTATGCCCCTGTTTCGGGAGATGTGACAACTTGTCTCTGCAGGAATAGTGACACTAATCAGACACACTCTGTCATCATCACATGCAAAGTATAACAAATGTCTCCTAAACTACTTCAAAATCAGAAGCTTCTTATTCCTTGTTCCTCCAGATGGAGTTTTACAAAACCCACCGATGTGTAGTTGTGCCGGAGCCGTATTCAGTATACAGAGGCAACACTGCAAACACACTACAACCGAATGCAAAGCTGAATACAAATCCTGATGGATGGCAGAATGCCAAATGGAAGAACAAAGTTAAAGAGTTTTGAGTGTTACAGAGGATAAGGACAGTCTTAAACTGACATCTCCAATGGTCTCTGCGATGAGGTAATAATGATAATATCTGGCACTTTAATATCAATCTCCATCTGTCAGTTCCAGGATGTTTCACAACTTGCGTTATATTCAGCTTTAGAACATGACTGGTTTTATTTTGGTTTTACTAAAGGAGAAGTTTCTTTTCATGGCTCTTTTTTTTTCCCCCTGTTTTCATTTTGCTTATAAGCAGAAACTGAGCATCTACCCATGTAAGTGTTTGACTGCAAGTCAAAAGACACAGAACAAGTCTGTAATTGTAAGGCGTGTAACAAAACCCCTTACTGACACATGGGCAGTGCAAAACCAGAACAGGGCTGAAAATGAGCTCCTAATACCCTGCTCAAAGCTCCAGAACTACTAAGAATAAAGCTAAAGTGCTTTAAACATCAGACCAATATTCAGCCCATCAGCCTAAAGTAAAAACAAAGCAAAGCATGGAGTGCAGAATACTGTGATATCATCCCTGTACAGAAACATCTTACTGCAGGACAATGTGAGTGCAGTGTCCTAATCACAGAATCACAGAAAATAGTGCTAGAAGGGACCTCAAAAGGTTATTTAGTCCAACACTATCTCACAGCAGGATTAGCAATACCTAAATCATTTCTGACAGATGTTTGTCTAACCTCTTCATAACCTCCCTAGGGCAATTCTTGTGCTTAACTATCCTTACAGTGGAAAGGGCTTTTTTCCATAATGTCTCACCTAAATCTCCTTTGTTGTAATTTAAACCTACTACTTTTTGCTCTGCTCCCAGTGGACATGAGGAATGTTTTTCACCTTTTCTTTACAGAAAATCTGTACACACTAGAAGGCTATTATGAATTTCCTTTCAGTTTTTTTTTTTCTTTAGACTAAACAACCAAACTTGAAGATTGAAAGACTTTGTTCATATGCTGTGTTTTCTACACATCTGATCATTCTTCCTGCTGTCCTCTGGACTATGTCCAATAACCTTCATCTTTCTTGAAATACTGTGCTCCAAAGTCCACAAAACACAGAAATTCTTATCTGACACAGCATTCAGATAGAATACTTAATCTCTCAAAGGACATAGCACATAGCAATAAAAAAAAAACCCACCTGAATTATCTGCCTTTTTGATACAAGCTGGTTAACCCACACAAGATAGAGAAAGAGCCAAATTGCAGGACTCTTTACTAATCTCCCAGAAGATGGCTTTAGGAAGCAAATAATTTTTTTCTAAGAAGCATTAGACAGGTAGTTTCAAGGGGACTGTGCTATTAGCAAAGTAATTCACGTTATTTTTCTTGTTATAATTAATAACCATGAGGCAACATCTCTCTGAAAAGTCACACAAGTCCCAATTGTCCCTCCCTATTTAAATTCATTTATAATAAATGTTATCATTAAATGAAAGAAGAAATACAGGTTGCCTTAACAGATCAAAGTAAATACAAGAGGTCTAAGTACATGCAAGAAACACTAGAGATTATACAATGAAGATGAAAATGCTAAGGATGAAAACATAAGGAGAAATACACAGGGCTTACTCACTGAAGCAAGTGAAGGTCCCATATCTCACTATGAGCAAATTCATATCAAGACACAGCAGGCATCATTTCTATTACTACCATCAGGTCTTACAATGATTTTTGCTTAGTTTTCTACTACCTGAATGCTCTTGTACAAATGGACACTGCAGAAGTGGCTGATAGTTTTTTGCTTCTTGTCTAACTGATCAAGGTAAGGCAGAAAGTAACCATTTTTCAGACTATAAGAAGCTATGGTTAAATCAATTAATTAAAAACAATGGAGAAAACCCCAGAGGATCTTAAATGTTACCTATGAAGGTAACCACAGCGTGCTTCCTTCTTCACTGGCATGACCGAACGGAGTCACCATGTACGTATCACAGACATTCTTTGGCAGGCATAAGGAGTTTCTTTTAATAGTAATATTGTCATTTATATTCCTAGGAAACTTGTGCTACTACCTCTGCTATATTAAACCTGCATGTTTGTCTGTTCCCAAATAATGCGACATTAAAATTCAGCATTAGCCCCGATTCTGCCACCCTTCTGAAAAACCATGAGATTCACTTAGAAATCTAACTGCTTTTATTTTAGGTGTTTCAATTTTCTTCTACTATAAGCCAGTGCACATCTGCAAGATGTTTTTCAGTGACATAGAGATGCTCATTAAAAAAGAGAGAAAAAAAGTTAATTCCTACATAATCATTTGACTCTGTAAGTGAAGGTTTCATGAGAGATGAAAAGATAACATTAAGTTGTGAGACTTAATGTTTGTGAGAGCAGGCACACTGAGGAGGAGTTGTGTTTGGGAAACAACACTCACCATTTATAATCAAAATAACTGACAAACCAAAAAACCTCATAACTGAATTTAATGCCACAAAATTCAAGTAATATTCATCATACAGATGAGGAACAGGCTCCCCAGGGAAGTGGTCAGAGCACCAAGCCTGAACCTGAGTTCAAGATGTGTTTGGAAAACATTTTCAGGCACATGGTGTGACTCTTGGGGATGGTCCTCTGCAGGGCCAGGTGTTGGACTTTGATGATCCTTGTGGGTCCCTTCCAACTCAGGATACTCTATAATTCTATATAATCAAAGTTAAACTCAAAAGTGTCTAAAATGCAGAAATGTCCATTTAAGAACTCAGTTCTTACGGATGATCAAGCGGTAGTACCTTGTGGTTGTTCATTGCATGTTTTTGGTTAGGATCCTAGATTAACACCAAGTAAAATCAAACTATGCAGTTTCATCTCTTGTTTTACATCATGGTGATGCTCTTTCATGAGATAAATTAAAACTTGAGATAACTTGAATATTTCTATTAAAACACCAGAGAGAGAGAGAAAAAAAAGTGACCCCACTATTTAGAGGCCTGAAATCTGACAGGAAGTTTGGATTTACTGATTACAGTGGCTAAAAATGGTAAGTGGTATTTATGTTCTCTCATGAATGAAGACTGATCAAACCCAAAGGTTCCCATACTATTAGATCTTTGTTTCCATTCAGTTACAGTAGAAATCATATTTGCAAGCGAGTCTTGTTTTAACACATATATAAGTAGACTGCTAAACAAAGATTTGTTGTGAGAGCTAAGGTTACTGTAAAATGACCACAGAGAACCATTCAAAACACATTAAAAGGAATAACTCAAAGCACCACCTAAGAGAGGAAGGGGATGTGTGTTTTCATCTTCTCGTTTTTATAATTCTCTTCTGTATCAGCTAACTATGTAATGAAAGACTAAGTTTTAAAGTAAGTGGGCATTTGGGGAATATTTTAGTGCTGTATACAAGTGCATTTTATATACTATGCCCACTGCATAAAATGAAAGGATGATTCAAAATTTCTGTTGATTAGGAAAACAATCTTAAAATTAAACAGCAGAAACTTCACATGTAAAGAGAACCCCTATATTAAAAATAATAAAAGAACCCCTATTAAGTCTACTACTCTAATCTTTTCAAAATCATTCTGTTAAACCACTTCAGGTTGTTTTATATAGTACTGATTCTGTAAGTGATCTTAAGCCCCTTTAAAGCAATTATATACTCAAAATTGCACTGCAAAATTTTATAGCACGATCACATAATGACAAAAATGCAGTAATACACAGTTTCTATATTTCTTGGTACACAGTTAATTTGGTGACTATTAACATTCTTTTCTACTTTATGTTTTAATATCCTTTGAGTCACACAGGGCCAAGGTCTCAAAACTAATCATAAAAAACTACTGGCTGCTATTCACTCCAATATAATAACCCTTTATTTAAAACAACCTCCAATAAATTTCATTATAAGAAGTTATTAAAAGGGTTAAAAACCTATTAAATGTCAAAGAATTTGCCTGACTCAAACTTCTAATAAAGAAACAGAATAGGCTTTCTTTCTGAATTATTTAAATCTTTACTGACTGTGCACTGAACCATGAAATTAGAAAAGTGTTATTAGAAGTGTTCTCTGGTTTTTATAAAAGTTGTAGCATAGAATATATCAAACCACAGTCTTCAACTAGACTAGTTAAAGAAATAGGTTTTTAATCCTGAATACATGGTTTTCACTGATATAAAGGGTCATAATTAAAAGTCTGGCCTGGAAGCTTAAGATAATAAAATTATTATTACAGGAGCATACATGTTCATTTGGTATATTCTGGATGCATGTTTCCATTTTAATTTGGACAAATATCTTCAATTTTGTTTGATCTTGCAAAGTCCACTAATTTGGACCCTCTCAGCAAACAATTAAGCTTTTAATAGTGACTCATTTTAAAGAATTAATGGTGAATAATTTGTGTTATCTTTTTCTCTTTTTTAAAGTGTCTAATGCTTAACAGCAGGTATAGGTTGACAGCAGACAAATGGAATCTAGGAGGTACAAAGCAACTATTCTAGAACACACATCTCCTGATAACAGTATTATACCTACACTATTTTTTTTTTGCAAATAACAACAGAATAATTTTATATTTCACTCCTTATTTGCATAGGGAAAACAATAATGCATTTCACTTTTATTTTAGTGATAATAAAGAAATCCTGAGGAAGAAGAATATTCACAGGTTCACTCAAACACACCTGAATCAGTAGCCTTTCATCAAAAGAAATGAAGTCAGAGAGATGCTTGAGAGAGACAATATTGCCTCCCCTTCTTTTTTACAATAAAAATAGAGGCATCAAAGGCACATGAAACAATTAAGTCTAGGAATACAAACTACATCTTTGGAAATACTGTTAACAGTGAGAAGGTATGCTTTCTGTAGTGTATGAGGAAAAAGTGGATGAAGGCAGCTACTGCTGCCTTTGCAGTGCTGTGCTCCTGTGACTGACCAACAACAGCTGAGTAGCCAGCATGAGTTTGCTGTAACCTTCGTTGGCTTCTGCTTCATTGTATTCCATTGTATTCCATTGTATCCCATTATACTCTAATCTGTTCTGGTTTTGTGGTTGTTTTCTCTGGTGTTCTTGTTACGGTTTTTTTTTTGTTTGTTTGTTTGTTTTTGTTTTTTTGTTTTTGGTTTTGTTTTTTTTGTTTTGGTGGTGGTGGTGGTGGTTGTTTGATTTTTTCTTTTCTGTGATATTCATCTCAACACTATCAAACTATTTCCCTGCAGTGCATTGGGCAATGTGACTGCTATATGTAACGTGGTGTTTGATGTATCTGCTTTAACACAGAGAGGCACCTTGACCACACCAGCATCTCTCCCTACCACCAAGGAAAGGACTTTGTATTGGATACATTCCAGAGTTTTTCTTGAGTCAGTGTATCATCAGTGGATGATCTGTAAATTTTCCAACAGATTTGCCAAGAGAAGATCTGACCACACAGGAAGGGAGAGTGCTAAGCCCAGTGCAGGCCCAGGAAAGTAGTGCATAGTTGTGTTTCTCCCAGTTGTGTCAGTGAATCTGCCTCTGACTTGCATCATAGATGTTTTAAATACTTTATATGGTAGTGTTGATATTTAGAAAACTGGTGGACTTAGCACTTAAAAACATAAATTTCCAATGAGAAACTCATATTCATCACATTATGTATTTCAAAACAAAGTGCAGCTTGCATAGCATTTAGAAGATGTTTAATTTGAAATAAATTGGAAATATTAGAATTAGACTGAGATGTTTACATAAAGGTATTTAAGGATGTTTACACTTAGTAAAGAATAGCATGTGACTTGACTGCAGTATTTATTATGTTAAGACTGACTCCATGTGAGTGCTTCAGGTATTGCCAGGGTTTTAGTCTTAGGGAAACACAGATGCAGTCATTGACAGGTGTGAAAGTCTTCGAGGAAGATGCTGAGAACTTGAATGACCAAGTAACCCTTTGAGTTCTAGTCCATTCAGGCTCTTATATTGTTTTAATGAGCTTACTTTCTGTATGGGACGGCTGCCCAGGCAGAGGCTACAGACCTACACTCACTAATGACAGATTCGACAGGGAAAAATACTGAAAGACGAAACAGAAAATGTAAGAGCTATAACCACAGATTATTCTTGGTGACTCCACACTGTATATCGTGTTTCTTCATGCTCTGCCTCAGCCCTTGTCTTCTCTTGAAAGAGCTCAACCCTAGATTTGTAATGATGCATTATTTCTGTTCAAAGTACTAAATTATGAAGCTTTGTGGTGAATTGAAGTCTGTCTTTTTCACCCTGTACACCATTTGAAGTTGAAGAACAATGAACAGTTAGTTTTTTCTAGCTTGCAAGTTCAGGGAAAAAAGACCCTATAAAATATTCCATATAAAGCAAAAAGGTTTAGAAAAGTGCCTGACCTGAAGTGCATGTCCAGCTAATCTGTGTCCTTCTGTGCCTTTTGTGGTTCCTCTTTATTTTGATAACTCTTCCATTTGCCTACTCCAATGAAGGTTCTGCTGCTCATTGTTTTATATGTTATCTGAAGAGTCACGTTCCTCAGGTTCAATAACAGGGGATTTCCCTAAGTGCACCTGAAAAGTTGGTGCAATACTGGGGTGTCTTGTGTCTCCTAACTCTACAGAAGAATTCTGTAGCATAGAAACTGCATCTTATCTCGATCCTAAGAAAGGCCTATTCCCTCTCAAACCTGGACTCTGCAGCACATCAGATAGAACAAGAAATTTTTTAAATACTGTCAGTGGGATTTAATCTAAGTATGCTACTTCACCGAAGAAGGTTTTTTCAAGGGACGAGTGGCTGTCTTTCCAGTGTTGTCCATGTCTCGAGACACTAGACATAAATAAAGGGCAGAAGGACAAATCTAAATCTATGTCACTTAGAAGGAAGAGAAAGGACTAAAATCTGCATCTGCTATGTGATCTATTCATCTCACTACCCCCAGAATTAGGCTTATGATATTTCCTGCTGTTCTGCACAAACATTTAATGGATCTTGTTTCCATTCCAATGTGATACGAAGTTGAATCTTTGAAACTGGGGTCACACAGGCTGCAATTATCTATATTCTTCCTCTTGGGCACTGTGATGTGGAACATCCTTGAAACTATTTCCCTGAGCCATAGGGTCCTATCTGGGGTTGTGGTTTACAAATGGCATTGTGACTGCAACAAAATCTCCTACGGAATTAATCATAAGAAAAGTCGGAACATAAGGAAGTTTAGGCATAGCTGGATTAGTGCCCTGAAGGCCTATTGATAAATACCACCTCTGTTTAAGCAAACTATTTTGCCAGACATTTCAGTCTTGGGTAGGAACAGTGGTGCGTGCTAGCTCTTACATTTCCATACAGAGATGTTGTATTAAATGAAATGAACTTTCCTGTAACTCCTGCCATCATTCACCTGAAAAACAAAGTCATCCAATGCCATTTATTTGTGCATTTTGCGAATTTCTGGACTAAGTTTATTTTCCTTGAGAAAGAAAATCTTATTTTTTTTCTGGCTGATACCAGTAGCCCTGAAAAAAACACACTATATAGCACATGACTCTACTTTTCATTCTGTATAAAATCTAAACAAAAAAAGCAATTTAGACTAATAAGAATGAGTCAAATGGTTTAAATTACATTAGTGAAAGAATCTTAGTGTGAGTGATAGAACTAACGGAAGTTTAAACAAAAGGTCTGTAAAATGTTTAACTCAGAAAAGATTGTTTTTCACACATATGATCTTGTTATCAAGTGATAAACTTACTGATATTTGTAATTATATTGTCATAATTTTCCCTGCAAAATAAACCTAATACCATTGTCAAATATTGTGGGTTTTGTAAATGTTAAGCACATGTGTTACTGCTGGGCAAGACACTTTTTGTAAGCTATGAAAAATATGCTTGGCTCTCAGGGAAAAAGCAATTTAATGATATGCTAATAAGTCCATCATTCTTCTGTATTGTATTATTTACAATTTTGTTTCTAAAACCTATTTAACATCTCCAGTGTAATTATCTGTCTGCAGCTTGCCAAATCCAATATTATAATTCTGAAACAAGAAAAATCTCAATTATTTTATTTTCAACTATGTAGAAGATGAACAGATATCCAGCAGTCTCAAAAGATTAAAATTAGTAAATTTATTTTGCTTAATGTCCATGCGACAGAAGATAATCCTGGGAACCTCCTTTTTAATTTGAGAATACATCTTTATTTTCCTGATTTGATATTTCTAAATGTGGATATCTTCCTTAATGAACCCTGATCAACTAACCAAAACAATCTAAGAGAAAAAAAAAAAAAAAAAAAAGCTGTAAAGGGATACTTAAAGGGATACTTTGTGCAATCACAACTTCTTATTTCTTTTTAAACTCATTATTCAGTCTATTCTTTTTGACCATGAAGACTCTTATTGTCCCATTAATCTTTAGAATAAAGCAGCAACCTTGGTTTGGCTGAGAAAATTCCCTTTTTTTGTGTATCTTACAAACTTGTATTTTCAACATTGCTGAACAGCAACGAACAGCTGGGAAAGAAATATTTTATGTCTACATATACAATGATTTAATTCCATCCCTGAATGTGAAGGAAGCATACTGGAGTCTTTGGTAAGAATGCATTGTGACATAATACTTGTTTTGCATATCCTAACACAGACAGCAAAACTCAAAGAACATCATCAGTTGTGAATAAAATCCACCACAACACAGAAACAGTTTATAGTGAAATTCTGGAAGGAACCAATTCCTATCTGCAAGGGAGAAAACAGTGAATAAAGAAATTTACAGAACATGAGCTTAGGACATTAAAAAACCAACCCTGGATTACAAGAACTTTTCAGGCATTGGAAATTATTTCTTCTTGGTGAAGAAAGAGATGGATATACAGGTAACACGTCAGATTAGTGAGATCCTGGAAAGCTGGGCTTTAGAGAGAATTCTTCAAGCTAGAGAAGGCTGTAGTAATTGTGGATTCAGAGTGCTGATGTCCAGAGAGAAGACAATCTTTCAAAGAAATGGCCTTCACGTTTTCTCAGCAAAGCCTCACAAACTCATCAAAGTGTGGCAATGCTTTAGTTTGGACGAGTAGTTGCATCATTTAAAAGAAAATCTGAAGTCCTCTAGGATGATTTCACCTTTCCTTTCTTCTTGGATGAGTCATATTAATAAACTTCTATTTGGGACTATCTAACCTACTGTTATCTGGACTATCTAACATACTGTTATCTGGAACAAAACATGATGATGAGTAACAATATTCATGCACAACTGCTTACATTTCCTAGGTTCATAAGCACAACCATGGTTGTTCTGAAATCCCCAAACTTTTCTGCTGCCCATACATCAGCTCTGTCAACAGACAGAGGCCTGGTTCTAATTTTCAATGTATTAATGGGTCCAATCCAGATTAACTGAGTAAAATGCACCAAAATCCAAGATGGGATCTACATACCGTACTTTTACACTGCCAGAAGGTAGCCCTGGAAGATACCCTGCCCAGGAAAGTACTCACATGCTACAAAGGAGAGAATAGTTAACCTTTAGGAAGATTAGAATTCACATAATCTCAAAATGACATGACAAAGGAACATCCCAAATAACACAGACAGATCCGGATTGTTTTGTTCACATGCCACAGACTGTCTTTGTACTAGGTGACCTCTTCATACTAGTGTACCATTCAACCAGTGTGCAACTCTATATAGTGTTACTACAGATCTTTGCAAGTAAGTACCTTATTGTCTCATACTTTTCTCAGCAAAATAGTGATTTTAGTCACTTCAGGAAGAAGTTTAAAAATGTAATTGCTGTGTGTGCAAAACTGCATCCATAACTGTTCACATAATTACTGCAATTATGAATGCAATTCAGGTAAATATGCAAGCAAACTACTGGCTAAGCCTTTAACTGGTAATTTATGTGTGGCTTTACCCAATTTGCACGGGCAATTTTCATAATTACCTTCCCAGGTTTAGTACATAGATCTCAGGACTAATGAATACTAATAACTAATAACTAATGAAGAAATGATGAAGGATGTAGGAAAAACTAGTGAAATTAGCAAATTAGAAACATATGGAAAGAAAAAACAAATGAAAAAAATTTAACTTCAGCATATGCATTTGTCTTTTTGTTCATTTCATTTTGAAAGAGGAGGATACAAGTAAGGCAACTAGATAGGTCAAGTTCCTTCAATTATCCTTCCTTCTCCTATTTTCAATATGCAACATACCCCTTCTGATAGTCAAGAAACATAATGATTTTCAGACAGGCTACATATGTATAGTGTAACTTAAAGTAAGTGAAATTGTCATTTTAAGTGTTTAACTCTTCATCTGAGAAAAGCAGACGTGTTCCTCATGAATGCAAGGCCAAAACAGGGTCCCAGTTGTGTTTACAAATAAGCAATTGAATGACTTTACAAGTGTCCTCCTTCTCTGAAGAACAAAGGAAACATGCTGCATTCAACTCACAAGAGCATTTCAACAAATTATACACCTGTTCCCACACTTAAACTATATTATTAAAAAAAATCTTGGCTTGTTTGTTTTCTGTTTTAAGAAAAACATACCTAGATACTCCTGTTAACCTTGATCATTAACTATAAAAATGTTATGCATGTAACCCATTGGAAGTGCATTTACATTCTAGGTTTCTAAGAAGAACTGTACCAAAATAAATATAAAATATGCATGCGTTAAAGTAAGTATCCCAAAGTGCCTTCTGTAACACTCTGTAAAAACTACATCCCATTATGAAAACATTAAAATCAAGCCCATATATTTAATTACTGCTAAGCTTTTATAAAGTCACTTTTAAACAGTTTTAATTCCTATGTCTGCAATATTTAGGAAAAAAAACACATTTTTTTAAAGTTCACATTTAAATGCAGAGAATATAGAGTTTTATTTTGAAAATTCTGAGCTGCTTTTGCACAGCGCACATGCACATGCTATGGTTGACCTTTATGGTACCTGAAACGGACTGCTTTTTTATTCTCAAAGTTGAATAAACAGCATCTGCCATAAGATGTGTGTTTTTTAAAGATAGGCTGTTCAGATATGGTCACATGTAGAACATGATCCCCATGATACTTCCAATTAACATTTTTACATTCTTAAATTTACTTCTGCCAGCACTGTACAGTCAACATACGATAGTTTATGGAGCTCTGTTTTGCCAAAAAATGGTAAACTGAATTATTACATGAATTTTACATTAATTACCAACCTCTGCCACCTAAACCAATCCCCTTCAGGCAAAAAAGAGAGATAAGGGTTGACATATACGAACAAACAAACTGTCAAATCCCTGCTTATAACCAAGTAACACTTTTATGTCTTAAAAGTATTGCTGAGATAATTTAGTTTGAAAAGCAGTGACACATGATAAACATTGCTCCATAACATACTGTATCAATGGTATTATAATGTTTGAAAAATAACTACACTCTGCTGTGTTTTAACACAACAGATGCTAAATCTTATATTTTAATGAAAAATATTTTGCATATAAGTGGCTACTACTGACAGTTAGGAAGTAGAACATAAAGAAAAACCACCAACATTATGAAAAGCATCAAAAAGGCACCAAAGTTCCTTCTTCCTTCTACACTGAGGCCTCGCATCCTCTATCAGTCTGGAGCTTGGCAAGACATTCGTGCATCCAAAATGCTTTCCTTAATTTTAGAAAAGGGTAACAGAATATTTGTAGCCAATTAATCTTGATATATTTGCATATAAAGTTAGTAAAGTGAATACACTAGAAGTATCTTGAATGATACCAACGTGATGCTAAAATTTTTCAACTTGCAATTAATTCTGTAATTTCAGGACTGGCAAAAATAGCTCAAAGGGCAAACAAGAACACTACAAGATGTTAAAATTTATTGGATAATTTTAATTTCCCCAACTGAAGTATAGGAAAGTAGCTGTACCAACATACAAGCCACACCTTTCAGCTTTATCTCATTTTCTTACTATTTTGCTTTTAACCATTTTTCCCCCTACACCTCATTCCATGATATTTACTAACATTAACATTATGTCAGTATTCTAAGACTGAAATCTTGGAATATGTAGGTTAAAATTCTGAATCATCAGAGTACCGCTTTATTGCAGAGTTATATGCAATCTCTACACTTAGTGGTTGTTACTTGTGATAATCTTTAAAGTCTGACTGGACCACTGTAGCTGGCAACTACTGTGAAAATCTTCACTGACTCTAAAGAAAATGTTCTGGTTTTACTGTCAACAATTTAACAAGAGACATCTTCCTGTTTCTGCCTCTAGCAAATCCAAATGCTGTAATTGATAGTGTAGAAAGTACGACAGGAAATCCTCCCCTTCCCCTGGCAGGAACTTATAGAATATGCGAAAAGATGAAATGAGGTAGCTCCGCATCTGAGAATGGTTCTTTAGACTAATCTGTGATGGGTTTTAGCATATAGATTCTGATTCAGGGACAGAAAAAACAGCATTTATTTCTTCCTTTTGAGATTGACAGGATCTAAACCAGGGCTATAGTTTCCCTATATATTTAGAAATACCAACGTTAATGAGTTATTTGCATATTATGTGGACATCCATTTTCATAAATGGTGAAATGCAAAGCACTCTCCCACAGAGAAAAATAAATGCATTTCTTAAAGATGCAGAACAAAAAAAAGTACTTCAAATCTACATTCTATGAATTCAATTCTTGCAACAACAAAGTTACAGTGTTTTCCTATGGGAGAAATAAATATGGTCCAGTACTTAATGTAATTAAATTAGGAAGATCATGAACAGAATATTTAAAAATAAGTTATGTATAGAGCAATATATAATGATGGAAAGGTGAGAGATGATTCAACTATATCCCGTTCTAAATGTAAGGAAATAATATGTTTAATAAAATGTCTGATAACTAAATTAAATTCTGACTTTAATGAAGAATTCAGCAGGTATGATAAAACTGTGCATTTTAAAAAGAGAATTTTGTATGGTTTTGGTCCCACTAACAGAAGGAATAACAGTAAAATACAGTAAGTAGAATAAGAACACAGATTTCAATTTCTGTGATAACTCCTGAAAACTATTTAATTTATGTAGCAGATGTTCACTGAAATGAGTGCCACACTACTTAGCCTTCTAAAAACTGCTGAATGAAGCAGCTATACCTAATTGGTATCCTACTGTTTCCTAATTTGTTCCTCCCAAATTGCAGTGTGTAGGCTGACCTGAACGATCTATCCATGTGTCTTTCTCAGAGGTGTGGATACATGACACATGGCTTTGGGTTATTTTCCAATGTAGCTCCGAGATGGCAGGTCTGGCTAGTTAACTTGGGAGCATTTGCAAAGCTTGATCTCATCTGACATGCTTAAGAAGCAAAGCCTCCCTGAACTGCACAAGAAACAAGGAGCTAAGCTATACTTTGGCTCCCAAGGCCTCAAAAAGTCAGGATCAGAAATGTGTGAATTGCTATGCTACAACATATCAGGATGATCCCCCAACATAACTCACATTTAAACACACACATTGATTTTCAGTTATACATGGTTTTGCTTAGCTTTAATATTAGTTTAAAATATTCTGCAAAATGAAGCCTCCACTGGTGCCCATCTCCAGAATTCTGTTTAAAAGCAGGACTATTCTCACTGTCTTTTACATCCAAAGCTGATTTTCCTGCCTCTTTGGAAGATTGTGTTTCGGGTATGTTTCACACTAGCACGTTACAGCACACTTTAGATGCTGGCAGTGAAACTATCTTCTGATTACCAGCAAGCTTCACAGTGAAGTAAGCAACTACAGGTCACGGTCCAAACGAATGGTGGGAGAGCAAGAGACTTCACATCTTTCCAGAAGTACTACGTCTGCCTCTGGCACTGTCATGCCTGAAGTAAGGAGAGGTGATTGCTCCTGGGGTAGCAATATACCACACCCCTCCCCACCCCCCACCCCTTGAGATTTATGAAAAAACTTGTGTGCTGGATTCAGACAGATCTCAGGGGATGCAGTAGCACACATGTGCTGGAGGGTGTTCTTGCCTCCTGTCACTTTGTGAATCCACAGTGTTAGTTATAATTAAGCATTAAATGTGCAATTTCAAGCAAGTTCCTTTCAGATGGATGCATTAACAAAACTGAAATTGAAACCAAACCCAGTCACAAACCCCAAGTTTCTACCTTGCTGTACAAATTCTTGCCAGTGTGGTCTTGCCTATTCATTTCTTCATCAAAGGCTTTATGAGCAAAAAAGTGAATCTAACAAATTCTAAGTTGATAAAATTTCTTAATTTTTAATTTGACTGTCAACAAATATGCTTCTCTGGCAACAGAAAATTCTATCATTTGCTTCCAGAGCAGAAAATACTGAGCATAACAATCATTTAAAGACAATGTTACGTGTATGAAGACTGTATTTTGGTTATTTAATTTAGGAACTTAATTTCTTTCCCTAGATCGTTGTATGAGAGTTTAGAAACAATCTGTCTCTTATCCACATAAAATACCATCTTCAAAGACATTAAAAAATATATTCATGCTTTGAGTTTGCAATGAACATTTGGAAATGGTAATTATAGAACTGTGATAACTAACTTAAAGTTCAAGAAGACATGATTGGCACAATAAATAATTGGTTTGCTTCTACTTAATCTACATGAATGTAAACAATAAATCTCCTCTTAAATAAAGATTGTGTGAATCTTCATTTATCTTTTATGACAAGAGAGCAAAGGTTGTAGCTTAATGAATGGAAAGAAGCAACAAGGTCAGATTTAAAAGCCTCAAAGGTCAAATTTCTGACATCTCTGAACACTGAAAAAAAATCTAACATGGTGATTACTATTTTGGTCAAGCCACTGAGGTCTATTTTCCATTTAAAGAAGAAAGGGAAAAAACATTATACTTCAGAAACTTGAGAACCAGCACTTACAGTCTGTAACATACTTCCCCATATTATAGCCTCCTTCCACCACAGAAATAAAAGGATACAGCAATAAAAATCTCATTTGAGACATCACTCATCTATTAATTAGCCAGCCTATATCCATACTTGGAAGGTCTTTAGGTAAAAAAGCAACAAGCAGTCTTTCCTAAAACTGTGACATTACCTAATTTGGAATTCAAAATATTTCCAGAGATTCCTATTCCTAAATCACCCTAGCTCTGGTGAAATTACAAGTAGTTCTGAATCTTTGCAGACAACAGGAACATAGGCACTGATAAAAGGTCCAGAAAGCCACATAATTTTATTTTACATATGCATTGATTTTTGCCTAAATGGAAGACCTCTGTCATCTAACAGGATAATCCATAGATTCCAAGAGTTGATCGGGGTCATTAATAACAATAGTAAACTGATCATCATTCCGATAGGACTTGACAATGGCTTTTTTTCAAAGTGGATACTAATGTATTGATGCCTCTGAAGTTCATTACAGCAGTAATAAATCATTAGCCTCCAGAAAATGATTTATAAGTTGGTTAAAATGCATTAGAATGGACTGTCAAGCTACTCTAATAAGATGATGGGGTTGGTACTAAAGATTTTTTTTCAGGTTTTCTAACAAAAATGGTGATGACTCAAAGTAATCATATCACAAAGACAAAAATAAAACAAATCACTGTAATAATTTACTTTAATAGCATGTTTCAATCTTCATAAAATGGTAAGTGAATTTTACTTTGAACTGCTAGACACATTCCTTTTATTCACTGCTGGCAGCAAACCCTTAACCTACAAAGCTCCAGTACTGACCCCAATGATTATATTTGTGTTTACTTTAACCAAAAGAAGTGTACTGTGTGTGTAACTATGGTTACTCTGCACGGGTGCCCATGTAATAACAGTATATTATAATTTATAAGTAGCTTGTCAGGCATGCAGTGCTAAGCCATAAGATTAGCAATGATAATATCACAAGAAGTATATGGGCCACAACTTGATACTCAGAATGTTTATGTTATGCAAATCTTTTACTGTATGATATACACCACTGCTAGTTACTACTTAAGTAACTTAACTGCAGCTCAGACCTATCGATATGCAGCTACAGAATGTTTTTACTTTCACATATGCTTTTAATTAGTACCCATTGGACACAGACCAGTTTATTCATGATATTCAGCAAACTTCATGTTAACTCCCAACACTCTCTCTCACATGCTCCTCTGCAACATTACTGCAGCAGTCCTAAAGGCTCCCTGTATCGTGACCAGACCCCTCGTTGGCTGACACACACAAAGTCATTCACAAGGGGCTGGCCAAGCCTTGTACCTCATGCTCTTTTTCACTGCTGCCTGCCATGAGCATGGGAAGTGTATGTAAAGACTCTCAGTCACACAGGGAAAGGGAGGATCACAGCCCCGTCATTTAGGGAGGCACAGGCATTGCTCTCATTCCCTCTGGGGCCATGCACAGCGTGACAAAGATGGGTTGGAAGAGGCACAGGTGGTCATGTTGCTCCTCTGACCTAGATGGTGGCTAGTAAAGACAGCACCTGGGCAGGCACCAATGGTACAGGATCCACCGTGGCTCTTCGTTTCCATAAAAAGACTGGGAAGTGCACTGTGAGCTGCTGGGACCGGTACCACTGCACAGCTATTTACCCATGTGTTTTCTTCTTCTTGCACAGTATTGTGCTTAAATGTCAGAAATAAGGCCCAAGTGATTTGTCTTTACCCATTTGAACGGTCCTTGCTTGAGCAAGTAGCTCTTCCACAAGGAGCCCTTCAAGATTAAATACATTAAAGCCTTGTCTGTAATGCCAAGAATAAAATAAAATGTCTTCTGGAAATACATGATAAGAATAATTATGAACCCTACAGAAGACAACACAATAACATATTATCCTCTCTCTGTAATTCAATTATAAGTGTGCACTGCATAAGGGCCATGAAACATTTAGGACCAGATATTCAAAAGTCCAGATCTGTAGGTTTTCAAGCTTAATTTTGTGTTTGCAATCTGAAATGAGAGGAGTTGTGCCTCTATCTAACCAATCTGGCTTTCATCATTAGAGGTAGAAGTACTTTGGAAAAAGGAATGCCTGCAAACAAAAGAACAAGGTGATCTGAATAGCTTTGAATAGTATAGTTAACAGCACTAATGTTATAAGCTAATTTCTCTTCTTGTATTTACTGTGGAATCTCTACAGGCCTACTCTTCTTCCTTTAATTTGTAAGAAATCCCCCACAGGAGGATGACAGGATCCTCAGAATGCAGAAAGAGAGGGCTGGGCATGTAGTCAAATTTACAGAATGTTGGGGGATTTTTTAATTGCAAGTTAAAAATGCCATTTTGCAGAAAATTGAGCTCTCAGACCAGCCAACGTGGAGGGGTAGAATTAAAACATCCCACTGAAAATTTCATCCCAAGGAAGCATGCGGTGAGAACAAGAAAATGGAACCTAAAATATGATCATCTTACTCTTAGTTAATATTTCATTGGTGTATTTTAAAAAGCTTTTCCCCCACAGAGGCAAACGGTAAAATAAAGAAGCCAAAAGAATAAATGAACACTTGTACATTCTAACAAAGAAATCACCAACTAAGTAACTAACACAGAAGTCTTCAAAAAGTCATGAAAATATGCTTTAAAACTTCTAAAAATTACAGAATCACTATTAGAAATGCCAATAGAAAATGTTTATCTTGTTCTAGTTGGATCCAGTTGATGTGTATGTTTTGGAACAAACCCCAGGTCTTTTACATTGCTATGAAATTGCATCTCACAAAGAATCCTTGAACTATCCCAAGTCAAGGCAGTATTTTTAATACTTGATAAGCATAAATTGGCACAGAACAGAGCAAACTACTAGTGGCCAACACAAGCTCAATGGCACATAACGGGAATTTTCACCCATTCAACACAGGGCACACAATGTCCTGGCCAGGTTATGTTTAGAACAATTAAAGTAGTGTAAATCACATCAGTCTCTGTCTGGCAGAAACACTAGCCAAAATTTGCCTAACTCTGTGCTGCTGCATCCAGCAGAGCAAACTTTCCACTTGGCACTCTGCTTATGCCTAGATTTTGCAAATGAGTCTGTTGGCTGTTCTCAGTTCCTGCTACTGGATTGCTCCTCCAGCCAGGTATTGATGGTTTACAGTTTAGGAGGCTTGTAAATATTTGCAAGGACTGAAGAACGAGTGCAGGTCTCACCATGTGAGTTGTAAAATCTTCACAGAATTATATATATTCACGGTAGGAAAAAGGTCAGTGGCAAAATAGGCAACGGTCTGGCTCACTGCAAATGCCTCTCATCAACAAAGGCAATAAATAGCAACTGATTCTCATACCAAAGAAAAAGTTCTGCTATGGATGGAAGTTGAAAACTCTTCAATTAAACTAAAAGGAAAGGTTAAATGCCTGTCCATCCCCCTCTGCCATAAACCCTGTGCTATTTAATTTTTAATAAAGCTAAATCAAAGAAGAACAACACTCTATGCATGCTACCATCCAGAGAAAATATAAAATTAAGGACCTCCAGACTAACGAAATGCAACTGATTTCTCTAGTCCTGAGAGTAGTTTAGTTCCTCCAGCAAACATATGTACGATGAGATATGTAAAAAGATATTCCAACACAACATCTCCTGGCATGAAAAATGAGTCTCAGCATTACAGGATAGATTTTGGACAGCCCTCCAGCTTCTCAGAGTGCTCCCCCGCAGGCCACCACTGTGCTACTCTCCTTTATGAAACCGTTTGAAGCACCTCCTTCATGAGCACGATTCCCAGGCATTTTTGACTACCATGTGCTAATTTCTGCTGCTACTATAAACGTGTAACATGCCCCCCCCTCCCTCCTTTTTGAACCATATCAGCAACAAGGAGGATTTTGGTTATGCTGTCCTAAGCCAGAACTCCTCTTGAGGAGAATTCTCTGAATGCCACGTACAGCCTAGGGAAAGGAGGGATGGCCACGAGCAGAAGTGGGTAGGCATACACCAGGACACAGCAGTGTGAAGATCCACAAAGACATTAGCACAAATTCTTGCACGCTTTTATAGCCCATTCTCTCCATAGGGGAAAATTTTGGCCCTTTTTACTCTGTCTGCCTAACAGACACTTACCACCACCTCTCTCCAGTGGTATATGCACCTACAATTGCTGTGTCATAAAGACATTTATCTCAATCTGCTCTGAAAAAAAGGATAATGCATGAAGATGAGAAATCTTTGATTAAGACCTGGGAAGCAGAGACCGACACAAATTTTTTGGGTTTTTTGTAAAAATATCTGTATTGCTTGGTGGTATGGTTTTTTTTCCCCTACTCAGATAAAATAAATGCAATCCTTCAACTCAAATTCTGCGCTGAGGAAGAATACAGAAGCAGAATAGCTTCTGCTTTCTCTAACAAAACAAACAGGTATAAGGTTAAGAAAATGCATTAACTTCACAATGAGAAAGGTAAAGCAGATAATTTATTTGTACAAGGGATCCATAATGCAGGATTTTTAAGTACAAAAGACTCTTTACATACATTTTTAATACATACATTTTTAATCCTGCCACTCTACTTACTGCACCCTGCAAACACTTACTAAGCCCCAATAATGGAGATAAACATCTTTCCCCCCATTTCGGACAGAGAAACAGAGGAACACACAGAAATTTCTCGAGCAAATGTAAAAAGCAAGATAAGAGCACTTCTGTGCATAACAAAGGTCCTTCCCAAAGCCCATCAGAAGCATTGCAAGCCTTTCAAAATATTTTAATGGGGTTTGATTCATGACCTAGAAGACCTAGTAGTAGCATTCTCCGGCAGTCATTAAGCCCTTAATCTGATCTCTTCTTTCATCAATCACTTTAACCTGTCCGTAGTTTTGGCTGTGACCCTGTCAGAGGAACTATGTGAATTTGACAGAAACGCCATGGAAGCCTGAGAACTTGGAAAGATCTTTCAGCAGTTCACCAGAGACATCATGTCCCCCTTCTGTACTTAGTGCAGTAGGCAGTAAGGTTAAAGATGGAGATATACACCTGTTCTGAAAACATCTTAACACGATTTTTCAACTAAAAGTAGCTTTGCAGACTGCGTACAGTTGGAAACCTGAAGTTTCAGGGATGGGAAATCAAGTATGAAAGACCTCATATCCCCATTATTCCCATTTTCATATCATCATTAAATGCTCTGTTTTGTTTTGTTTTGGTTTTTTTTTTCATCTTTAACTGAAAATGGTTGTTTTTCACTTGATCTTCTCTGTTAGCACCCAAGGAATCATATTGCCTTTCAGATACGTATACAGAATATTGTTGATGGGAATGTCAATATGAAGGCAGAATTCCATTCTATCAATAAACTTGCAAATTTGTGTTTGACTGTGATACTCTCCTACTCTGCATGGACATGAACAAGTACAGATGAATACGATGATTTACATTTCCTTGTAGCTGGATGATCATCCAACTACCTAAAATGCCCCATTTACCTCTTTGGGCAACTAAGAAACTTCCACAAATAATTATTATTGTATGCGCAAAATAGACACACAACATACACAGATTGACACTAAGCTGAAAAATTAAAATCCAGTCCCATTTTAAAAGTAAATGAAATATCTCAGTAGGTAAATGGACATTAAGCTTCTGCAACGCACAGCACTTTCTGTGTTTTGGAATAGCTGCTTTTCAAAACTTGACATAGACAGTTTTTTCTGTGCCTCTGGTGCTGGCTGTTATGTCAGTCTTTAACCTATACTCCAAACCAGGCTTGAGATTCTGTTTACACATTTTAATCTACCATATGTCTCCTTCTGATGACTAAATTGAAACTAGTCTGTTTAGCCAATATTTAAAGGACTTGTCATAAACCTAAATAGCAATTTTAAAGATGATATGAGAAAAAGTTGTCTTGGACTAAAACTGGAAGTAGTAAGACCCTTCATCAACATATATATTTTAAAGAATTGCGCCGAATAGACATTTCCAACAATTCTTCATTTACTAGTAAGAATAATAAAAATGTATTAGTTACCAAACATTACTCGCTGCCTGTCTGATCACTACTCTGAATTTCCCAATGTTTTCTGGATGGTAATGCAACAATGAAGCATTACTTGGCATGTCTGTGCAAAGGTGGTGGTTTGAGAAGGTGGTTTTCTTGGTTACGACATTCCCAACAGACTGTAGCATGTGTCAACAGAAAAACCAGAGTGATGTGCCTTCAATTTTTACCTGTACATACATTACATGCCAGAAAATAGCAAAAATAACCTTTTTAATGTAACTACTAAAAAAAAAAATAAAAATCGATCTATGAAAAGAAATTTGAAAGAAAAGAAATTTGATCTATGAGACAGTTTGACCAAATAAACCATGTTCATTCATGATGAGTTTGACTGTATTTAGATTACTTATTATATGAAGATCATTATCCTTGGTATAAAACTGTCACATATTAAAAAAGACCCTATATGCAGATAAAGGTTCCCCAGAGAACATCTCAAACCCACACAGAGTATGGGTTTTACTATATGCACAGTATATCATATCTGGGCTTTTGAGTTAACCAGAAGTCATATAAAAAGTACATGTAACCAGACAGCTTGTTATTGACTTTGTTTCTGAGGAGGCTTATGTGCATTATTTATTCAGGCACCTGTAGGAAATAGAGGGCTCTATGCAACATGCTTCACATTTGACAGATTTACATAAATGTATGCAGTGGTTAAGTCAGTGCATTTGGTCAAATCACACCCCATTTTTATTATATTCATGCAAAAAATGCATTAGCTATGTCGCTCTGATATAACAAGTTCTTTTGGAAGAGGGCCATAACCAAAGCACTGCTACAGCTTTGTTGCTACTGCTATATTCACATACAAATGTATACATTCAGTCCTTTTTTTGGTGCTATTTATGTCTGGGCATTTCATAAAATAAACCCTCTCTACTGCTTTAATTTTGCTCACTGCTTTATAGCAACTGGAGCTTTGCAACGGTGGTTAGTTCCTTGTTCAATAATTCTTGCTGATGTGCAGCATCAGATGGGATTGACTCTATGTTCTCCAGCTGGCACAACTGCACATTTTCATAAATTACATTAATCTAATTCCTTATATAATGTAACTGTGAGCAAGAACTGCAGACCTGGAACTCTACCTTTTCCTACAAAGCATGAATAATGATTACTTCTTAGGTGGGTGTGTGCACATTCTTGTTTTATTAGATCAGTCTCAAAAAAGAAAGACTGCACCGTGAATGCCAAGACTATTTTTGACATACTATCAAACCCTGGAAAAAGTAGTGGCTATATGAGGTTACTAATTTATCACATTTTTACTTCTATCACTCCTGATTTTTTTTTCTTTTTTTTTTTTTTTTTCTTAAGTCAACATCTGCAATATGTCCTAACTAAAATGTGGGGAATCTTACTGACAAAAACAAATTTAAAACCTCTACTTACCCATCCAACCTAAAAGGCTTGAATATGTCACTGGAGCTGATCTGGAGAAAAGAGGTCACAGATCTTAATTTTGTAATAACTTGCCAGTCATTTGAGATGTTCTGTAGGACTGCAATTCCCTTCCTAAACTGCCGTGAATTTCATGTCTTCATACAATTTTGAGATTTTCATACCAAAACGTCCATAAATTAAATCCTCCAGAGGATACTGAGTAGTGGAACAAAACACAGTAAGTAATATTGCCACTAAATCATCAGAATCACAAGTGGAAAAGAAACAAACATCTGTTCTTCTATATGTATGAATGGAAACAATGGAACATAGTAAATGAGCATGAAAATATCTCCTTGAGAAGTAGTATTATTAATCCACCAACTTCAACTGAATAATCTCATAATACCTTAATACGAATAAGAAAATAAATTATCTGTTTAAATGGAACATTTAGTCTGCATTCAAAACAGCCTTGTCATGTTGACACTAGTAAGTTAATAAACAAGTGGGTATTAAATTAGAATACGGGAATAAAATAGACACTACTTGAATCATCTAAGGGGAAAATACATGTTTTCAGTCATCATTTTAAATTGTTAAAAACCTATTAGACAGTAAGATCACAGTAAATACACAACTTCAATATGCTCTAATTCTGTGCAATTTATGAGATTTAAGCAAATATCAGTGAGAGTTTTAATTTGGATCTCCCAACAGCTAGACAGGATTATTGTGAGTGTAATAGTTTTATGTTCAAGTGGGATTCTGCTGTATTAAACTCTTTGTTAAACAAATCAGTCAAGCTCTCTCTCTGGAATTTTAATTTGCACCTTTGTAGATGACGGAAGTTTCACTTCTACTGTTTGATTTTTAGCACATACTTTAAAGAGAAAAGATCTTACTGCTTAATATCAGTTTCCTTTCATTTTCACTTGAGCAGAATTATATTTTAATCCAAAAAGGTTATCATTGCCTTTGGTTTTGTGTCTCCCAGGGCATTTCATTTGCAGTAAAAAATGCTCTGTAAAAAATGTTGCCATGTTGTCAACGCAACTAAAATCTGTTTTCTGTTAGGCTGCCAACATTTGCTATCATGTTAACTGCAATAGTCCTGTACTTCCCCAAGAGCAATTGATAGCAGTACTCTCAGCAGCATCACCAGAATCCGTCTGGAGACAGAAATATAGGTCGAAAATTTCCATGACAAGGCAACTCACTGCAAGACCCTTCAATTTTTTCAGTGCTGTCTCACTCTGATTACTTGCTGACAGGTAGGCAGGACATAAATGAGTCATCTCATCCTGATTTTTTGATTTGCTTTCTCACTCTAGTTTTAGTCCAGAATTTGAGATACACTTCTAAGACAAGAAGGGTTTTTCCACACCCCTGGCTTCCCAGTCATTCCTCTCAGCTGCCACTTGGACTCACCGTGCAGTCTGCAGCCACACAAAGTGACAGCAGTGACTCCAAGTCACACCAAGGACTCATATAGAGCCCGGGACACTCTCAACACATCAGGGTCTACTGATTCACCATGCAGCAGCAGGGTTGCAGTCACTTCTCACCCAGGTGTTCACATGGGATTCAGTACGACAGTAAAGTAAGGTCTGGAGCCTTTAGAGATTAAAAGACCTTTATTAGATTGTTTAAGAGCAATTACGACACCATCTTGAGTCTCACAACAAAGACTAAAAGACTAATAACTAATAACAACTAATCACTTGGGCATTCTTATGGGCTACAAAAACAAAAGATTAAGTTCTTGGCTAAAAAAGTCTCATAGATCCAGATGGATGTTCTGGATATTCTAGAACAGGCACGTCTCACTCTCTTTTGATCTCCATTGTCTCACATCTTGGCCATACAGACCTGCTTCTCAGAAAATACTGGCAATAAAAGATTAATCACAACAGATATATTCCCCTTGCCTCAACTCTAGTTTCCTTGTTCTGGCATTTTCCAACAAAAACCTTTTCTGCCAAAAATGCTCATCCAACTCTGACTGCTGTTGAATGCCCAGAGAGTCTCAGTGGAAAATGAAATATCTCCTCACTGTTGGATGGAAACCTACGATGAACACATCTTTAGCACACACACAAGTAGTGAATGCAAAGTATGAATGAGCAACCACTTCTGACCTTCTCTGAGACACTGCTACCATACCATCTGGGAAGAGAGAAGAAAAGCTTATTTCACTCATGATGAATCCACGAGATCAATTCCAAACCTCTCCTTTTATTCACTGCATATTGGCTAACTGTCTCAAACTTTCCTTCAAAGGTAAACTTGAAGTTTAAGCCCTAGCTAATGTCACTCTTAATTAGAAATGAGTAATGACATACCTTATATAAGATTTTATTCCCAACTTCAAAAGGAGCTACCTAGGTTTGCTTGGTGTCTTTACTTTGAAGAAAATGTCTTTTATTACTTATTTTAGTACAACACATTAAAATCAAATATCTCCTGTAGCAAAACGATTCAAGTCCCTGGAACTCAAATAATTTTCTAATAAAAAATGCATGAGACAAATAAATGCACTTTATGTTCCACAAGAAAAGGCAGTTTCAACAGGCTAATGCTCAGAGAAAATTCATTTTATCAACCAGCCATTTCATTCTTTGGTGCTGTTACAAGCTCCCCGTGGTTGCTAAGCAACCATAATTCATCGTACCTTTTAATGGATACTCTGCTACTGCTGAGAACATTAAGGTGAAGAGAATAAATGCCTTGGGTGAATCTTGAAATCTTTCATTATGCATGTCATTCTATTTCTGTAATGCTATAATGCTGAAATGTTTCTGTGGCAGGAAACTGAGTTGTGGTAATTGCATATTCCACTCATATATGTTTTGTAAGCAGAGCAGCACGTACTTGTCTAAAATGAGCTATTTCTAACATGATTGAAATTGGACTTTTCTACTTCTAAAGGTAGTAAATAAATCTGAGGGGAAAAGAAAAAAAATGAGTCTGGAGTAAAATGTCTTGAAATTTTCAGCAAGAGTGACAAAATCCTAGGGCACAAATTGAAAGTAATCAAACAAGCCTGATTGTAACGCACAGTGGTATGTGAATATAGGGTACACAATTGAAAATGCACAGAAACACCATGAAGAAAGCACATATCCTGTGCAGCTTTCATCTTTTTAAAACACATGGCATTCAAAGACAGATACATGTGTGCTACATCAGGCACCTCTCTGTATTATTAAAACAAACTTTAGGTTTCAACCTAATGTAAATCTCCAATATTATGTACATTTGCCACCTTGTTGTTTCGGGCCTTTTCTCCTCTTCAAAAATACTTCCTTATACCAGCCAAAGGGGCCCTAGCATGAATACAATTTCACAATTAGATCGGTATTTTTCAAATAAATAATAAAGATAGCATAAGGTAAGACAGAGTGCTTAGATATTGTCAGTGATGGATAGCACTACAAAGCCCTAGGATGGATGCGTTTCTTTGGGATCAACCTGCAATCTGATTTCATTTCAGATAATTATCCTGATTACATTTTTTTTTCTATGTACCTGTTAACATCACTTTCCTATTTACATGTGTGGGCTTGTCATTGTCATACATTCTCTTCCTCAGCCATTTACAGCACTCCCCTACCAGAGGCTGGTAACGTCAATCTCATTTTGAAGATGCATGGGCAGTAATCCTGTGTTGTGCGGGGAGGACCAAACAGAGAACCCTTACAGCCCTGTTTGTTTTGATGGTGGAAAGGAACAGCAAAGTCAACCCTCTTGCTTATCCTGTCTGTTGTTGAAGTGCAATTCAAAATTTCCTTTGCTAATCAGCTATACTTTCCCTTGACTACTGAATTTCTGAGTATATTGGCGATACAATTATTTAATCACATGACATGAAGGTGGAAGACCTCTATTTCTGACAAACCTTTTGAAAGTTGTTCCTCAGGAAAGTGATCTGGAGGAAAAAGCTGGGAAAGATCTTGCATATATGCACATAAATAAAAAGAAAAAACTGATGAGAATGCATTATAGAGTTAGAGGCTTTACATCAATCTACTCTACACCGATTGTACCTGTTGAAAAGTAGGAAGAAGTTAAGAGGTTCCAAGCCAAGAATAATGCAAAGCTAAAATAAATGCATAATATGTCAAAGCAAATTATTTCTTTCCATTTTTTCTCCTTCTCATGTATTCATACAACTTCACTTTCCACCAAAAGAAAGCATACTTGACTTTTCTTCCCCCTTTTTTCTTCTCCTTCACTCCTTATTTTTGCCTTTGTCTATTATTAGTGACAACAACCTAGAATGTATGTTTTATAACCACTGTCTGATTATTTTCCAGTAAGGAAAATGTTGACCTTCCTCAAACCACTGATGTTCCTGCCAAAAATGTCCAACAAAGTAAAATGAGCAGTAGCTTCATTGTCTGATCTTCAAAGACTTTCACCCTTTGCTGATGCAAAACTCACTCCCTTCGCTCCAAACATTTGCTATGAACAGTTTCACTAGTGGAGTCTGCAGAATGGCTCAAAAATTGTGTCTTCTAATGATTCTCCTTGCTCTTTTCAACTTCTTAGAGGGTGATGATTCCAGAGAAAAGCTACCTGAAAAAGCCTTCAAAGGTAGAATACTGAACAACCTCTCACTTCCTATTCTCCTACTAATCAAAACTATGAGAACAAATAGCGGAACAAAATGGAGGAACAAAATGGGAATAACAAATGTAGAATCATAGTGGCCATGCTTCACAGACTTGCTGAAAAACATTTTTTTTATGTTTCTTAGAATCACAGATCACATCTACAGAAAGACAGGGGGAAACCCAAGGCTTTGTGTCATCTTAAATTGGAGTAATGTCTAAGGTGCAGCAACATAATGAATGCTATGAACATGTTTCAAAAGCCATATTACTTTCCCTTGAAACATTTAATTGTCAATCAGCTACATGCTTATAGTTTAACAAAACTACAATTCCTAGAGTTAAGACAATTTATGCTTAGGTAGTTCCACATCTCCTCTGGTGCAAATCCGCTTTGGCCAATGTCATGCAGTTTTAACAAGGGTAAAGAATAGTTTTAAGCTTCATTGTGAAGTAAAAAAAAAAAAAAAAAAAAAAAAAAAAAAAAAAAAAAAAAAAAAAAAAAGGATACTTAATATCATGTGTCAAATTAGGAAGAGAACAGCAAACTGAGATCTAACCACTGGAAGGTCACAACCAATAACGTTTCTGTAAATGGAAATGGGTTGCAGAAGCATCAAATGCAAATTACTGTTTGCTGGAGAATTTTAATAGAGTTCTACGTCACACTATAAAATGTTTAATTGTAACCCCATTTTAATAACACTATCTGATTAAATGAAAAGACGCCTTGCTGATTGCAATTACAATCTGTCAAACTGCGTATTTATTTACAGTTTGGTTTCCTAAAACCATAAGATATAAAAAGGAAACTCTATTCAGCTTGTCAGCAAACTATAATTATTGTGTATCCTTCTGTCAGTTTCCGCATAAAACTTTTGGTTCTAAAATGCCTCTAATTATAACTACATCAACATTTTTGTAAATGCTTGCTTTTCCTTCTTTCCCTATCCTTTCCTTCCTGCCTCCCTTTCTCCTTCCCTATCAGTGAATCTGTTGAACAATTAGGAGGAAAAGCTTCTTCTAAGTAAGTAACATTTGCTCCTCTGTTTTATCTTTGCTATCCTATTCAAAGTAAATATTATTTATGGCAGTGCACCTTCCTAGCACTGCACTCAAGCAAAGCCATGGGATTAGGACTCTATTGGGTTTTTCTGCTTTGGCATTAATGTCTTGAATATCAGCTGAAAAACTCTTTCCAAGTATATCATGTAGCTCATCTTCTACAAAGTCTATTTGTTGTAATTTATAACCTTTCACAAGAAACAATTTGCCAGACAAACAAGAAATGAGTCCAAATGTCTGAACACTAGTGTATGTATCAACCAGTTATAGAAATTACATCTCAAGGAAAGGTCTATTAAATCATCCCACATCATCCCATCTCTCAGCCAGTGCAGGATTTTCCCCTTCATACATGTTCCAGTGCTTTAGCACTGCCTGGCAGACTATTCAGATGCCATTGCAAGGTTTTTTTCCCAACCTTCACCCATTGCTTATTTTTATCCCATTACTTCCAGTGACATTCCTTAAGTATCATAAACATCTATTCCTTCAGCCTAACTTTCTAAGTAACAGAGGATGATAAATAAATATAATATTTAAAATATGCACATAAACAATTTCATAAAATAACATATTATAGCAGAACCTTCAAGAAGAGTTATTTTGCTCAGTGTAGTTTATGGGCTAATACAGTCTGGATCATAATTATATGCTAATAAGATTTGGGAAAAGCTGATTATTTTTCTACTGTTTCTTAAATGGTCAAATCAGCTATGAACCAAAACAGTCTGAGTTAATATACATCCTCTTGATTATTTATTTCCTAACTGTTTCATCAACATCTATTACCTATCATACATTCTTGATAGATGTACATTTAATAAATATAAATATATACACCTGTATATAAGCATACCTTAAAAATAAATAACAGACAACTGAAAAGATTATATGGTCTTCCTTAACCTCCAGTGCCTGCTGGGTTTTATGTATACAATGGTGAATTTTTAAGGTTGAAGACCTGTATCCAGAGCTTGCTTGATGAGTCTAGATGAATTCTCTAAAATGTAAGTTAGAGAAACATCTGTCAGAAATGACAAACCTATGGAGTATCCTGCTTACAGGGAGATGACCTTTTAAAATCCCCCCTTGGACTGCATTAAAGGAGTGATGTTACACTTCCCTCTGGACCAACTTCCATAATTTGGTAAGTAACATAACATTGAGGCTGTACCGAGCCAGGATCCAAAAGGTTCAGATTACTCATGCAACTTTTTCCTGTAGCACAGCTTTGCTATACTGCCTTTAATTATTTGATAATCAAAACATTAAAAATTGTTTCAAAACAGCACATTAGATTATATTTCTTTTCTTCAGTCTTGTTACAGCTTGCACAGGTTTTCCATATGCTACAATGAAAGCCATTTCAGAATTATGATGACAGTATGTGGATCATTATTGACAAACAATTTTGTTGACACACCCTTAATCTGATATAATCTAAAATCTAAGTTCTTGCAATTTATTAACAAATGAAAGCATCTATTATAGGGCTACCTCTGTGTTGAAACTCTGGGAAAGCCCCTGCTAGAGCAGGACAGGATCAATGTTAGGCCAGAATACTTCTGAAAATCCCACCGAGGATTCCAGTCAGTCACAGAGCCCTTAAAACGCAGTTCAGAGGCAGAAACCACAAACAATGAACTTAGTGCAACAATATCAGCCTCAATTAGGCTTACAGAGGCCCAGCCCTAGGCAGAGAACTTCCCTGTTGTGAGTTTTCCCCTCCCTGCATTCACAAAAGCCGATAACAAGTGAGAAGAAACATGTGTGCTATGGAACTGGCCTGTAGGGCCTGGGACTGGGAGTCTGGGGCATTAGAGCATTACACTCTGTGGTTAAACAGATCCCTCATTTCTTCCTAGAGTTGACTGCATTTCAAGGACAAGCAAAACAACCCTCACATCTTTTCCATGGCTCTTAAATAAGTTTGCAGTATCACTTCCAGGTTGCTTGAGAGCTTAAATGTCTCAGCTGCCATTATATCCGTTATAAGTGACCTTAAAACACTCATTCATGACATCCTAATAACTTTATATTATATATGTAACACATGACAGTTAAATCCTGCTTTTATTACATTTGAGGACATCTGCTAGTTCAAATATTGAAAGTTGACTCTCACAGTTCATGTTACTGACCATCAGACAGGAAATCAGCTCCTTGTAATATTTTCATCGTTATGGGTCCCAGTATGTAAGGTCATCTTCTCCCTCTTCTTTTTGGATCTGTTTCTTTCAGCCTTTTTCAACTTGGGACTCATCTGTCTTTGTAGATCGTGAATTACATATTACTGGCTTTTTAGTAAAGTAAATGTTTTTCTATCCTACAATATAGTACTTGACAAATAGGATGGACTGATATTGCAAGCACCTATTTGTCCTGTGTACATTACCTCGTTAGCTAATTAGTGACTGAAAAGCACTTCAAGACACAAGAAAAGAGATGCAGAAGAACACAGAGTGCCACTAGCATAATTTTTCAAATGCTGTGTGGGGTTTTTTAGTTGTTTTGAGTGTTTTTTTGTTTTTTTTTTTTTTTTTTTTTTTCAAAAAATAACTTCTAAAAGTTTTGGCAGTGGTTATTTTACACTGTATACTTTTTGTCAGGCAACTTAAGCTGCACTTAATATCCAGATCAGGACTAAGCCTATTGCACTAAACACTTTTTATGCTACTTTATAAGAAAGGAGAGTGTAATAAAATTCATTAAATTGAGATCCCACACTTGAGTATTAGGGCATATGTAGGAAACTGAAGCTTAGTTACTGAGTTAATCTCTGAAATTCTTTATGTGTGAATGAAGGTAATCTTAAAGTGTATTACAATGAAGTCCCATCTCGAAATAAAAAAGCGATGCATTCTCATCAAGGGCCTGATCCTGTAAATACTCCATGTACAGGGCTTTTTTTGTTAAAGGACCACCTAATTTCATTTTTTTTTTTTTTCAGTTTAGATCATTTTTGTAAGGATGAAGTGAAGGCACCTGTAGCTCAATATCAGGAAGTCTAATTTTGAAGGTATGATAAGGAGTGTCTTCATCTTGTTATCCATTAGGTATGCCGCATCTCCCTTTAAGCAACTAGGCTACTTCCTTCATTAACTCAATCAGCAAAAGTACCAACCATTAAAGTTACTGTCAGACACTGCAATCTCACTTATATCCCAGCGATTTGGTAAAAAAATTTACATAATACAGCCACGTGTAGTATGTTAATTAAATCTGTTGCATCTACTTCAATAATTTGGCTCTAGTTTCACTCTCTGTTTAACAGTGTGGATCCACAATTTGGGAAGAAGTGGGATACTGAAGATGCTGCATCCTGTCTTTTACATTCCCTTTCCAGCAGAGGGCTTCAGTGATTAATAGTGTGAACATACTTACATATATATGTACATAAATATTTTATATTTTCATATCTATGTGTGTGTATCCAGGAATATACATAAATGTATGTATGTACTCTGAGCTCTGCAGTCTGCATCAGCTCCAGGTCAAGGCAGGCACAGAGTGCCACATCACCACCTGTAACACCTTCTTAGTCTCTTTTCTGCCCCCACATGCTGGTTGGAATAGGAATGTTGGGTACACCCTGATAATATGTAAGATAAACTGTAATTCCTTTGTTCACCTGATTTGAGACAAAAAGAGTTCATTTTTGTGGTTTGGTAGCTGTTTTTCTTCCTTTCCTCCTGCAAAAAGTCACTGGTAAGCTCAAATGATGATACTTTAAGCTCTGTAAAACCAATCAAACAGATAAAAAAACCTGTGAGGGTATTAAATGGACCATTCAAATTCCTCCAACTCAGAAAAATCAAGAAACTCAAGAAAGTGCTTTTTCTCCCAAAATAAATAAAAAATTTTGCTAAGCATACATGACTCTACATATGCAAGACTTGACAAGGAGAATTCACACACTGTTCTAGCAGGTTGACACCAGCATGACGTTCTGGGTTGCTTGTGTCCCAGCATTCAGCACAGTCATGCAGCACAGCTGAACTTCCAGCATTTACGTGGCACCTACACAATGCATAATGGGACTGGTTTCATCCATGCAAGGTATCTTTCTATTCCTGAACAAAATGGGGTGAGATGACGAATGCAGTACAAATCCACAAAGGATGTGCAGCCTTCTCAGCTGCTTTCGAGTTTCGAGGAATGCAAATGTATGCATTTAAATGATGAAAGAGGTGGAAGTAGAGGATACTCCACCTGATGCACAAAACTCTCCCTTTCTGCACTGTGGGCTTCTCCTTCCTTTTTGTCTTCCCAAAATCACGTTCACAGTTTTTGAGACAGACATTTCACTTCTATTTCATCTACAGGACTTAGATCACTGGGTTTTTTTGCCAAAGTCTGAGTCTTCAGAAACATTTCATTATCGTTCTGTTCTCGACAACTACATGTGATGTTAAAAGCAGCAGATTAAAGTCAACAATCTCTGCTGCTGAAACTCCTGCATTTCTGACATTTTCTGAGAGTTATGTTTTCTCTATTTGCATACTCTATTATCTGTTTTGTTTGACACTTGCAGCTACGATGCTGCTTATGTATTAATCACTCCTGTGAGTATTTCACATGTGAGGTGTTGTATAATCTACCACCCACAACTGAAGGCTTTCTCTCTGCGCCACATTCATCATGTCTTAGCCTCTGCCTATCAGGTTAAAGTCTAAAAACCAGAAATTAATACAACTATACTTATTTATTTTTTTTTACTTTTGTATGTAGCAAATAAATTCCTATCAGACAATGGGCAACCACTGTGAAAAAAGTTCACCAAAGAAATTTTTACAGAAGGCTGCTTTCAAATATAAAATATGCCACCTTGTTATTTCTCCTTGAAATTATACTGAAGTGTTTTCCTACTGAATTTGTGAAATATGTGAGCCACACAGAGTCTCAAAACCCACATTCAAATAAGCAGAATGCTGTTTTTCCCAACTGACAGTAAACTGCTTCATTGGCAATTTTAAAAACGAGACCCAGAATTATTCTAAAAGGAGTTCTGGTCATTTGTGTACAAATATTATCCTACAGTAATGTACAAATATTTACTTGCTCTATCTTTAAGGCAATTTCTTAGCACTCAGAGACTGAAAGTATAACTTTACCAGATACTACTTTAAGACCAGAAAAAAAGCTAAGTTCATGAAAAAGTCTAGCCACAAATACTTGACAGCAATTCTTGTCCTAGTTGACCTGAAGAAGGTGGGGTCCATAATAGCCTGCACCCACAGGATGCTTTTTCCACTCCGCTGATGTTCTCTTGCACAGGAAAAACTGTAGAGGTGCTACCAGCAATTTTATCCCTTCCATGAATGCATAGACTGATGTTTACTGCTGAGAACCACCCAAGGACAGTGTAACCCATGGAATGGTCTTGGTCCCCCTGCAGTAGTGTGAGGTCTATTAGTCCAGTCCCAGACAGAGCACATCTTTTTTGAGAGATGCCCCATTTCAATTCAATCCTCAGGCACAGAGAACCTCCCATGGTACATTAGCTAAACGGCATATTTCTATCACTGCTAAAAATGCATGCTTTGTTTCCAGTCTGATTTTATATAGCTGTAATTTTCTAGACATCAGATGTTTTTTGTAGAACAGTGAAAAGCCTTCTAGTAGCAGATATGCAATATTCAGGTATTTATAAAACCTTGATCAAATTACATCTTAATCAGCTCCTCTACATATCCTTTCTGTTGCCTTTCTGATGACAAAAGACTGTAGCAGACATCAGAAGAAAGAAGAGATAAACATGATGTCCCAGAGCCCTTGATGGAATAAATCATCATAATTTTACTGGAGACAATAAAGTTATGCTGACTGACATCAGCTGATTTGACTGTGTATCCCCATAGTTAGGCTGTTTGACAAAACATACGGTAACTATTGTAACCTTTTTCCAAACAGGGCTTATTTTTGTGGAAAAATCCAGCTTGTAAAATACGGCAGGTTTTTTTGTTGTTAGTTGCCCGGGTTTTTCAAGGAAAAGATATCCTGCAAGAATACAAAGTTGCTTAATAAGAGAGAAAAAAAATCCTTTAACACAAGATGTTCCATGACCTTAGCTTTATGATTTGGTGGTTCTGATGGCAATAACTCACTGCAATAAAATTTGGGGTAGCAGCAGGTCTGTGTAGCATAACAGTAAATTTTGATGTAATCTGAAGACCAGAGCCTGGTAATGAGGCACAAATGCGAAGTATTCTCCAGAGACAAAAAGTATCTGCTACTACTGGCATGCAATACAAGCTAGAAAAAAGTATCCAAACATGACCCAAATCTCAACACTTAGGTTAGAAGACGAAAATATTTTTTTTCCTTTGTTATGAAAGTTATTCATCTTGTTCATCAGAAACAAAAAATTTCTTTTTGACTCCGTAGTTTGCACTAATACTTAAATTAAGATGCAAAAAAAAAAAAAAAAAAAAATCAGCCGTATAGGTCAGCCTCCAGATAAGTAATGAATACTGAATTTAAACTAAAATGTATGAAACTAGTAAAAAAAATCTCTTAAATATGTCCCAGGTACAACAACAACAATCTCCTGTATTGGATTTATTAGCAAGTGTCCTGTGAATAAGAAATACTAGTTTCATTCTACCTGAGATGAAAAACGGAAAAAAAAAAAAAAAAAAAAAAAAAAAAAAAAAAAAAAAAAAAAAAAAAAAGAAGTAGCTGTTCACTTTCTTTTCTGCTATATTGTGCCACATTTTGTTTAAGATATTACTCTCTCATGGGTCGCATATCTAAAAAATATAACTCACGGAAAAGTATAATGTAATTGTCCGGGCTTTGATGAATTGGGGCATAATGTTAAATAATTATTCATTGCCTTTATTCTTCTGTCAAAGTGTGCAAAAAAAAGCAGCTTTTTATTGCCTTTTTTATATAAGGACATGGGCCTTTGTGACACACATTTTATTTTAAACTAATGCTTCTATTATTTCACATCTGAATAATTATAGCTGACATCATCTACTCTTCTGTGTCCTAGAAGGTCTTTAGCTCTAGTCCACTGTTACATATTTTATGCATTACATGAAATAAAATACCCCAAGATTTTGAAAATATTTATTTTAAAAACAGCAATGAAATTGTCTGTAATCACATTTTCTGCTCTGCTTTGAAAGCAGCATTATTCAATATGCCAGTGGTCTTTTCCATAAGAGCAACATATTAGAAATTCATGCTGCTCTAATATATCTGAATTCCTTGATGTACTGCACTCCCTAAAGACCTAAAGAAACACTTTTGCTTCAGTTTCATATGTCCTGCACATTACCTACTGATGTGGTGGTTGTCAAAACAGTTGTACAGTAGCCTTTGAATTCAAAGTGTGCCTTGACTGTATACTAAAAATGACAATAAACCTAAGTATATACATTATGTTGGCTTTTGTTGGCAGCGCAAGTAGAGCATTTGGGAAATAAACCTCCTGATTTTATTGTCTTTTAACATCTTTTTCACGTTAAGACTTCAAACCCAGAAATTTGAAGCATTTCAAGAAACTGAAATCTCTTTTATTTCTTGTAAATTTTCTTTAGTGTACCACCATAAGCCACATTTTCAAAAAGATCAGCACAAGATTACAAATGAAAGCTTTCCAAAAAAAGGTGTTTTGTTTTTTTTTTTCCTTCTCTCTATGTAAAAACAGCACTGTGATTTTTAATCCTGGTTTCTTGGGGAAAAAAGCAATCATCTATAAGGTATACTAAAGAAGCTGAAACATCTATAATTTTTTTTATAAATTGAACACGCAGAAAACGTCATTTTATAGAACACATCCAAAAGCATTTTTACAGATAAACACACATTCTCATAGGGACATTATATACATGCATTTGTTTGCAAATGTTAGAAGGGTATTTCTTGCAGTCTTTGGAAATATTTTTTGGATATTTCAGAAAAGCTCATGTCAACAGAGAAGGGCTGGCCCAAATGGAACTGAATCAAACCCACACAGGGTTACCTTCAACTGTAGGAAACCAGGAAGGGACCCCTATTACATTATATAGAAACAAACATGTTTACAGCATCATAAGTACATTTTCACTAAACAAACAGCTCTATCTTTATCAAATTGGATCAAATTAAGAATCAGGACTAGGAATAATGTTCATTTTGAAGGAGGACTTTAGAGAGCTCCCATGCTGGGCCCAGGCCATGTGTTCATACCACTGTGCCTCACATTCTGCACATATTCTGTAGGTTTCTGAGCCCCAGATACAAGAGCATCTAAAGAAATCTGTATGTGACAGCATAGTATAAATTAGTGTGCATGTGCGTATATGTCTGTATGTCACCTAAGAAGAAAACAGCAATGCACAAACACAGAAGTAAATATATGAACTGACAGCAGAATAATGAGAAGGAGAGACTTTGGTGATTTTGTTGTTTGGTTGTTTGTTTTTTTTTAAAGTAGTGGGGATGCAATAGAATGTCAAATCAATCAAAAAAACTGCAAAGGAGACTTATTCCAATTTTAAGTATCAGACACAGTCAATAGCAATGAGAAATTTTCATCCCTCAGCATTGTAAAATTTTTCAGAAAGAATTCTTACAGTGTAAATTCCTACAGTAAAAAAATCTGTAAGAAGCTGATCTCTAATACAATTTCACTGAGCTGGTAGTGGGCTCTTATTGTGTGTGTTTAAGAAGTCCCACAGAGGAGAATTCTTACAGAGCTTGGGGCAAATCCTGCAATCCTTACTCAAAGGGATTTCATCTGCAGCTTAGAGGGAGTGCTGCACAGTATGAAACCAGGCCTTCTAATGGGGTTAGATTTGAAGGGGTTTTAGGAAAGATATATCCTCAATTTTCAATCTGTCCAAAATCACAGAAATCTTTGTCTGAAAAACCTGGTAGTTGAGATGAAAGAAAAATGCTACACTCAGTGTACAAAGTATTTTTCAACATTGTTTCTGAGATGAGTTTCCTTTCTCTCATTTGGCTAGCATTAATTAACTCTTTGCCTATTGAAAACACAAACTGAAAAAAACTCACTAGTTCTAAGAGAGACAAAAAAGAAGATAGTATTACTAACATACTGACATGGGTTAAAAACTGGCTAAAAGGAAGTTGTTGAAAGTAAAGAAAAAATTAACCAAATTCAATCACAGGCACATTGCACTGCAGCTGATTTTGTCCCAATATAAGTAAAATTTGCTGAAGATGTGTAATTAATTAGGGATAGAGAACAGCCAACAGATTCATTTCTAAGAATACTTTTTCTAAAAATACTCATTAGTGCTCTGAAAAATAAAGTGAGACACATGGTTTCCAAACACCCTATCAGTATTTAATATACCAGAAATCATATGGAACCAAGGGTTTAGATAGATTGGAGAAACTTATGCCTTAGATTCTATATGAGGCAATATAAGAGTGATTTAGAAAAGTACATGTTAAACAGATCAGAGTTTGATGGGATAGTAAAAAGGAAACTTAGAGACGAGGAATAGCATGAGAAAAGAGTCATACTGAAGCAAAAAAACGTAAAATTTTCTGGATTATAAAGAAAAGCTTCAAAGCTAAGTAAAGAATGCTGACTCTACAAAACCCTCTTTCTTTCTTTCTTCATCTATGGAAAGCCAAAAGAACAACAGAGTCATTCTATTTACTGAAGAAGTAATTGAATTCACTGAAGACTTAGATTGCTAAATTATTTTTCTCAAGTTAATTTCTCTCAAGTTATCAAATTCAAATCAGAGGAAACATATTGCCAAACAGTGCAAAATTTTGGTGTTAAACACTCTACCAGTTGTTACTAACATGAGATGTAGCTTAATCCCCTTCACAGACAAGCCAGCTTGAGTTAAAACTACTGCTAGGTAAGAGGTCGTCCTCTGTGCAAAGGGCATGCAAGTTACAGATAACCATTGACTTAGCCCATGACACTTCAAGGATGATGCTTCATTTATTGAACAAATCCTCAGAAATTACTGCCAGAATTTAGCACGTATTTTCTTGACATCTGATTTTCATTTTTTTTGATCTTCACTAAGTCCCAATAGCAAAATCACCTAGTCATATTATTCATCTTTTTTTGTATTTGCCCTTGATGCAATAAGTCACTGTGATGATCTACAAATGCTCAAGGCCCTTTGTTGAGAGCTTGTTGCAAGAGGTTAATGTGGGACATCATAGCTTAAAAGAATGCATAGTTTTGAGCCACGGTTATGGCTTAAAAGAGGTCAATTCAATGAAATAATGTCTGTTGACTGAAGTGTCAACTATTTCTCTTATTTCTCGAGGAATTTCATAGCTCTGATTCTCAGAACCCTACACAAGATTTCACTTCTGCTCTCTAATACATGCCATCAGCTTTGTAGATATACAAGTAAAATTCAGAATCTTTCCACAGAGCATATTTATATGTCTTTATGAAGATCTGCATCTCCCCCACTCCTCCCATTATTGAATATAACCCTGGGGTCAGATTCTGACCTCAAACACAAAGCGTGCAACATCCTAGTAAATCGATAACAACTAAGCAGCACATAAGAAGCCAAGGCTAGTTCCCCCTGCAGTACAGCTTGTTGGACATCCTCAGAGGGAATGCAGAGCTCCTCAAAATCAAGGTAGCCTTATTTTAATTAAGTTGCAATGAAGCTCTGTGACAAGGCAGATTTTTGTTCTGAAGTGTTTTCCAGCTACCATGGTCCCTGGCTCTGGGGCTTTTAGTCTGAGGGGCTGATGGGGAGCTGAGCCCAGATCCTTTGGTCCCCAAACTTCCATGTGCTGCCTGAGCTCCCAGGTTTACAGGACTGATTTACGTTTTCTAGATAATGGGGTGCAGACCTAGCAAGCTGCAAGCCTAAGCAGCCTCAGTCTCTAAGCACAGAACCTCCCAGCTGGGACATGGGGCCTTAAGCCTCTGATCCTTTGGTGAGAAGCCCAGACCCTTTATCTCTAGGAACAGGAGATTCTTAACTTAGGCTGATGAGATCTGCAGCTCCTGGGCAGTCCATCTAGTTCTTTAAGCGCAGTGAGACCCACAGAGTGCCAGGCTCCACCCTCTTCCATGGGATTTTTAATTCTTTAGCTTAGAATTGTACATCAGTGTGAAATAATCTTCTCTGGAGCTGCTATGCAAGAAGTATACTAATTATTTGCAGAGCCCACTTGAAAATGTAACAAGTAAAGTAGTAGCTCTGCAGTTGTTGTAAGCAATTTAACATTCAAAGAAGTGATTTATAATTTCAGGCTTCCCAAGATTACGACCATAATGACTATCTGACAGACTTTATAAGCAAGTCGTCCAGTCATTTCAATTGGATTCTGGCTGGCTAAGGACTGGGAACTGCAAAAAGGCTATAAGATTTGGCCTAGAATCAGAAATAACATTTGCTGTTTTCCAAAAGTGCGGTAAACAAGAAAGGAGATATTAAATTTTTGTACATCTCTCAGCACATGCAAATGAGAATGGAAAGAGCCTCGTCAGACAAACACAGAACAACAGCCATCTGGATCCAAACCCTGCTCCAGTGGAAGTCAGAGCCTTGAGCCTCTTTTCGTCATTATTTACAACACTGTACAACAGGAGCACTTCTGAGCAAGGCAGCAAAGGGTCACATCCTGGCTTTGAGAAACTCTGCTGTAAATCCCCCACCACCTCCTCTGGGAGGAGCATTTGACATAGGGAGTGCAATGCAACACCCAGAGTCAGGGCAGCTCGCTCCAAAACTTGAGTGCTGCAGGAGTTGGCCCCCTCAAAGGATTTCAAACAGGTCTGTATTTCCACAGTTTTGCAAATTAAAGCAGAACAGAAGGGAAAGACTAAAAATGCTTACCACAGAGAGGGAATTGGAAAGCAGTGTCCCATCTTGGCCAAGCATGTTGGAAACTGTAATTTCAGGTAGATCCATGTTTTGTGGGTGGAATGGAAGGAGGCCATTGTGGTTCATGGGATGACACAGAGAGTGGTACCCAGACTCTATCTCATTCAAGTGCACCAGGGAGTGGTCAGGCAATGACGGAGGAGTTATAGGAGGTATGTTAAAATCTTCGCTTTCAAGACTTGGGCCAGGAAAAGACTGGAAAAAAAAACCAACAAAAAACCAAATGGAAAGTTCTATGAAAATCATATGAGCACTGGTCAATAATAATAATAATAATAAAAGTCACACAAACAAAAAGAGACCAACTCACAAACTTCTAAGCATCTACAATTCAACAAAGAGAATATTTTAAAGACCCATATATTATAGCAGTGAAGTTTCACCATTATGTATGGAAGAAGAATTGCCCCTAAGGCATAAGAATCTCTGATACTTTCACAGCTTCCATTAGAAATATATTTTTTTTAAAGAAGGTGAACTCCAACAGATTAAAATTTTCCAAGAGTGTTCATCTAGCTGAATACCTTTTTCATGGGAATTGTGGAAAAGGTAACGCAATTTATAAAATTAATATTGGCACAAAATTCATAAAGTTCATAAGACTCCCTGCTACTCAGACCAAGAATTACATAGCGAAGAAAGATACCGCTTTTATGCCTACAGAAGTACCATGCATTTATTCTGCTACAAAGAAAAAGAAATAGTACATACTCAGTATGAATATACTTTGTGTTTATAGAAATATATTTATGGTGTCTAAAAAACTTTTTTTTTCCCTTTAATATATAACCTCAATTATTCACACATTTTGTCAGTAATCTAAATTAGTTACTCTACAAAGCAACTGTATAGTCTTTTGTTGTTTGCTGCCATTAAGTCATCTAACTTAATCTGATCCAAGGAAAAGCCATAGGCAAAATCAGAGTAATGCATCAAGGTGGATAATTGCTATTATTTATCTACAGTCTTTGTACAGCAGGTAAGTCATTTAGGGGAGAGGGGTGGGTATGCTCATATTTCTGAAAAGAAAAAGGTGAGCATAGCTAGATACATGATCCAAATAAAGAGTTAAAGGGATCAGGTGCAGTGGTTCAACCTGAAAACCTGCTCTGCTTTTCTGAGAATAGCCAACTCCTTTGTAAAGTGTTCAGTCTTTGCATATCCCATGCCCACAGTCAGGGTTTGTAGCACAGAGACTACTTCCACCCCTCCTGCCCCTCTGCAACACAGCAGCCCTGCTCTGAGCGCTGTTTTTGCTAATTCTGGAAATGTAAGGATTTAAATACATTCTGCTCCTGAAAAGTGTCATCAGGAAGAATGAATATGAGGGCACAGTTTCAAAGAGCAGCTAGTGGAAGAAAATGTTTTCCCCACTATGAGTTTCCAAATGGAGGACAGTATAGTGTATGAATTCATGCAGAAGGACAAGGGAAGAATCGATGCTCAATTATAAACAAAGGGGTTTTTCATTAGTCATCATAGTAATAATGTTCTGCTGATGCCTGAGGTTACTCTCCCCTGTACGAGTATGTATATACAAAGTTAAATCAGACCAAGAACAAAGAGTGTTACATGTTTTCAGTGAGCTGCTGAATGCAGAAAAACCTACTCTAATGCACATTGCCATGGTTTTGGTTGCTTTGCTTGTTTCCTGACAACCAAGTATCTTAGCATGAAATAGAGCAGGAAGGCTAGACTGCAAAGACCAAAGTAAAATCCCAAAGAATGAAAACAACAGAACAGGGAGAGGAAAAGGTTTGACAGTGATATCATAATTGTTACATGGGAGGACTTTGATTCTACCCATGCTTTCCAGCCGTGTTTCTCACTTCCAGCACAGGAGTGTGCTCTCCCCTTGCCCCTGCTATCTCCTTAATGGGAAACTGGTGTGAGTCTACTGACCTTTGTAAGTTGCATTTGCCCCTGCTCTTAGAAGTCATGATGCAGCCATCAGATGAAAAATCTCCAAGGGGAAATACAGTAAAAATAGACTCTCACTAAATGGAGAGGACACTTAAACATGGCAAAGAGAACATGTCACATTTACTCAGTAACAATATAAAAGCTTTGCAAAACCAAATAAAAGTATTAGGGACAATGTATAAACTAAGTATTTGCTAATTACTATTATATAAAATCCATGATGATGAGAAAGGTGTCTAAAGTAATCTTAAGGTCACAATGACAAAGCAGTGAGGAACAGAAATGAAGGAAGGGATAACAACCACAGTGTTCTCCTGGACCAGCACTATCCCACACATGTACACTTAGATCAAGTTATCTGTAATTCTGGTGAGCTTGGATCCACGTAGGCTACAACTACCAGGAGGGATTAATGATCTATGAAAAGAGGGCATTTATGTTCAACAGTGTATCCTCTACTGTCCCAAAAGTCTGATGACCTCAAAAGAGTTTTCTCTCCCATGATTTTGTCGGTACAAAGAAGTGTTAACATCTGTTTTCTCAATCTCTCACTGTTCTGTGAGACATTCACCGCTAAAAGCAAATATTCCTAAACCAAATATTGACAGGCTGGGTGTGCCTACACATTAATATGGGAGGCATTTAGCAAATCTGTTTATTTGTACACCCCTTTTTGCATGTCACATATGGATAGACCAGGTTTTACTTTTGATTTGTTGTGTTTCAAATGTGTCTTTAATTAGTAATACTTCAAAAATGGTGGAAGCAATTGACCAGCCAGTAGCACATTAGCTTCACGTATTAAAATGGAAGCATAAAACATTAGCAGCATAAAACTCCACAATCCAAGTTGTGTCATGCGTAAGTACCTATATGTTATATATATGTTATACATATTATATGGGATAAGCATATAAAATAAATGGTTGCTCTCTAATTAATTTTTAAAAACTCTACACACCGTAGTTATTGTTTGTGAACCAGTTACAGTGTATTTGATCCCACATCACCTACAATATCACTGTCCAGTACACTTAAATAAGTAGTAGGATTAGAATAGCAAAGGTAATAATAACACACCAAACAACATATAACTCAAGGGCTGGTACTTCTTAAGATGTTTTTCTTTTTTACTTTTTTTTTTTTTAAGACATAAACTATCGCACTATTTGAATAAAGCTAGGGAGAATCTGAGCTATATGGTAGTGGTATGGAGAAATTCTTGAAGGCATCTGCAGAGCACCCTATTCACCTTACATTTTCTGCCAATTTGATATTTATATATTTAGTATGTGTGCGTGTAACCCATACAGACAGAACTTCCTCAGGGGAATTCCTTCAACAGTGATTTGCCAGTACTCCAGTTTGTCTTGTCCAGTAGCATGGCTCAGATGCTTGTAATGGCTTGGCACCCTGGCATATTAAAACCCAAAATTCCCAAATACATTTCCAGCAATCCCAACATATCTCAGAGTAAAGGCTGTTGCAATTGTGCCTGGAGGAAAAGAGTGAGGAATGGAACTCCTTGTTGCGGGGAGATTTAAACTGCAAGATTTAAAGTCCGAGCACAAGCGACCTGGAGCGTGGTGTGGCAATTTGTGGGGCAGTTTGCGCAGGCAGGGCGAGCAGGAAGGGCACCCTTCCACCTCTCTCTGGTGGGTTGTGAGGTAGGTGTGTGGCTATGGGTATTTCTTTTTTTTTTTTTCTTTTTTCTCCTGCAACTCAACTTGACCCAGCAATGGTTTCCAAACAAGTGAAATCCGTTGCTGCTGCTCTCAGGGGGAGTGTGCTAACCCAGGCAGAACCCCCAGAAAGGACGTGGCTGTTCAGGTCTCTGGCTGCGCAGAGTGGCTGAGCCTGATGTTAGTCCCAGAGGACAGTGCGAGAGATGCCCATGTAAGATGCGAAAAGGTGAATGATTTGCTGTGCTTAAGGAAGAAGTGGAGAGGCTAAGAAGTATTAGGGAGACTGAAAGGGAAATAGACTGATGGAGTCATACTCTTTCGACTCCAAAAGAAGTCCAACAGGAGACAGTGAAGCCCTGTCCCTCCTGCCAGCAGGATGATGGTGCAAACCAAATAGATGGCGGGGATTGGAAACAGGTCCCTGATCAAAGAGGTAATGGAATCCTGTCCCGACCCCCATTACCTCCCATGGTTCCCTTAAAGAACAGGTATGAGGCCCTGGACCCAGAGAGTCAGGCAGAGGGCAGTCAAAAAGAGGATCTGTCTGGAGGTCTCCCGGTTTCACCCCATCCATCTACGAGACAGATTACAACCATAGCTATAAAGAAAAAAAGAAGGGTAGTTGTAGTAGGTGACTCCCTTCTGAGGGGAACTGAAGGCCCTATATGCCGACCGGACCCATCCCACAGGGAGGTCTGCTGCCTTCCCGGGGCCTGGGTGAAGGATATTAGTAGGAGGCTCTCTGAGCTATTCCAGCCCTCTGATCATTATCCACTGCTGGTGGT